>NC_142957.1:3445595-3543095 GCF_046866305.1 Octopus bimaculoides | reverse complement strand
ATAATAATAATAATAATAATAATAATAATAATAATAATAATAATAATAATAGAGGTTCCTTTATTAATAGGAGTCAGGCCTGTAGGAGTAAGAACATAATCACAGTAAATGAGGTAAACACTAGGAGAATAAAATTTGAAGGACCTAATGCGAAAGTCAAAATATAGTATATCAATGCAAAGTAAAGACTCAAACAGGTACCATGACATATTTGGGGTGTACGTCAGGACAGGTATGCAAGAGAATTTCTAACCATTTCTCGAGCTTTAGAGATAGGAAGAAAATAGCTAGCACCAGTCTTAGCAAATACATCTGGGATCTTAAGGAAAATAATAAACAGTATTCATTAGAATGGTCTATAATAGCAAGATCAATGCCATATGAGAGAGGAAGAAAGTATTGTTCGCTCTGTACGACAGAACTATACTACGTAATCTTCTCTAAGTATAAATTGATCAACAAAGTAAAGAATAATGCTCTGAAATGTACGCATATCATAAGAAGTACGTTTCGTTGGTATAAATGATCTTAGGATGTGAGAAAGTACAACATGATATCTCATGTATGTTTGTGTATGTGTAGTTATGCATATATGGATGAGTGCATATGTATGTGTATATAAGTGTATGTGAACGGAGATAAGGATATGCATATATATATGTGTGTAAGTGCGTATATGTATAGGTGTGTGTGTATGTATATATATGTGTATATATATATATATGTATATATATGTATATGTAAATGTGTATGTATGTGTATATATATATATGTATATACGTGTGTATATATATATGTATGTATATATATATATGTATGTGTATGTATGTATATATGTATATGTATACGGGTAAAGAAAGGAACGGGTAATATAGTATAGTACAACACAATTAATTGTTTGATCCCCAAATACAATGTAACTAAGTGACTCTACCAAATTAAGGGTAGATATGAAATAAAAGTAAGAACTGACAACAAAATAAATAACTAAGCATTTAGTAGGAAGAGATGAGGATCAAGTTTTTATATGAAAACCATAGAAAAGAATGGTAATAGCAAAGAATGATAAGATATCAAAATATTAATAAATTTTTTTGGTAAAGGAGCTTGTAATGATTCCTAGGAGGTTTGATGGCTGAAGTGAGATCTCTCTTAGCAAAGTAAAGAGACCTAACAATGATAATATAAAATGGAATAATCGACATGTGAACCCTCTAGGGGCAACAAATATAGTCGACATATATGGGATAATAGATAATAATTTAAAAATTAATAACGAAATAAATTAATAAATAAATAAATTAATTAATTAAATAAATTAATCTAGTAGACATTCACAAGAGAGCAGTAACAATAGGAAAAATTAAGGAGTTACCTCCCCTATATATATATATATATCTAATAACAGAAAAAATGGTGGACTTAAACGAAATTTTAATAATTTAATAATTTGTTATGATCGTTATTTATATGTTTTTTCGTAATTTTTTCTGATGGAAACCATTCCTGAAGAAGTGCCAAATGTCGGAAATCCAATGGACCAGTCACTGGATAAGTTTGGGCACAGAAATGTTGACATAGAGTGGTAAATAAATCGATCTTGGATATATCGAGTTTGAAGTTTCTATCTCTTTTAAATATACAAATTTGAAAGTTAAAAACCTTGAAATATAAATATAAACTGTGAGAACGACCCTTAAGGAATCTAATTAATGATCCCCTAAGGTAAGTTCTTATGCTATATTGGTAACGGTTGCAACATCCCCTGGAAAATTATATATATATATATATTTATATATATATATATATATATATATATATATATATATATATATATATATATATACACATACACACATATATACATACATACATATATATATATATATATATATATATATATATATATATATATATATATATATATATATATATATATATATATATATATATATATATATATATATATATATATATAATCCAATGAAGGCGCATGGCTTAGTGGTTAGAATGTTGCATTCACGATTGTGAGATCGTGGTATCGATTCTCAGAACGGGCGTTGCGTTGTGTTCCTGGGCAAAGCATTTCATTTCAACTTGCGCCGCGATCATTTGGACATCTTACATGTGGCAACCATTGCACCTGTACAGTTAATGTTGATCTGATGGAGGGAGAGAGCTTATGACTTCAAAAACATTTGATCACCATAAACAAACGATTGGTCTGGTTGTTGGGTAAGAAATTGTCGAACCGTCATACGTCGTCTAACGACTTGAGAGTCCATCGTAATCCAATGAAAAAAAGAAGACAAAGAAAAGACTTTAATAATCTTTAATTATAAATTACAATTCTTTCTCTACCATTTCCATTTGCATCGCCGGTTTACGCTAAAATTCTATAAGAAAATTTACGTAATATTTGCGGTTTTATGCATTAGAGAGACACTCCCTAAGACTTGCATGAAAGGCGTGCTATTACATTGGGCGTCTAGGTCTGACAGACGCATTTTTGCTTGCTTTATCCACTTGACAGGAGCACCACCTGAATGCGTTTTACTGGAAGAAATCGCTCCCAGGAGTTATTCTTTGTAAGCCTAGTGCTTATTTTATAGGTTGCATTTGCCCAGTCACAAGGTTACGGGGGCATAAACACACCAGTATCGGTCGTGAAGCGATGGTGGGGCAAAAACACACACAAATATATAGACATATATGCGACGGGCTTCTTCCAGTTTCCGTCAACCAAATCCACTCCTAAGACTTTGATCGTCCCGATGCTATAGTAGAAGACACTCGCCCGAGGTGTCACGCAGTGGGAGTGAACCCGGAACCATATGGTTGGTAAGCAAGCTTCTTTCCACAAAGCCACGCTTGCGACTACATATATATATATACACACACATACACACACACACACACACACACATATATATATATATATATGTGTGTGTGTGTGTGTGTGTACAGACACAACACACACATATATATCTATATATATATGCATATATGTATGCATGTATGCATGCTTATATGTATGCATGTGTACGCCTGTCTTTCGTGCCTACATACATGTATGAAGGTGTGTATAGATATACGCTATTTCCAGTTTTGCTTCAGTGGCCAACTACGAGCACTAGTACTCAGTGGACGATTGGTGACTTCCGGCTGACAGTGGTTTTGACTGCTGCTATAATGTATAATCCAAACCACCCGAAGATGGTTGCAGCTTTGGACGACATTTACAGGAGTTACTGTATTGTGTGGCGTAGCGTGAAAAGGTCTAACTGGACCATACGCTTTGATGGCTTTATGACTGATTCCTGGTTCTCGAAATATGTGCGACACTCTGTTATGCCAAGTATTTCAAGAGGACTTCAAAGATGTAGAGTTTATTTCTGGCAAGATGGGGCATTTACATATCATGGCAACTTCATGAGACTTGGCCACAAAGATGGATGCCGTTGGATCAGAATGTGCACATTATCTACCAGAAAGTCTCTTGATGTTTGCAATTCCATTGCTTTGCGATATCAGCAATGACTGAACCAGAATGTTCAAAAGTTTTGAAACAAGCGTTCATAAAATCTAAAATCTCTGTAGATTCTTTTGAATTATGAAATTGAAATGTATTAAAATAACCACTGATTCATATTTATTAAACGTGTGTGTACATACTTTTGGGGCCACTTTGTATGTGTGTGTGTGTGTGTGTGTGTGTGTGTGTGTGTGTGTGTGTGTGTGTGTGTGTGTGTGTGTGCGTGCGTGCATATGCTTGCATTCTTGTATATATCATCAAGACATCATGAAGAAAAATGGGGAATTTTACAAAATTTATTTCTTATAGTTTTATTCTTATTAAGTGAGTGTAACATTTTGTTTGATGAGAATAATACTGCAACGAATATTCTGAAAGACGTATGATACTTCATTCGTTTTAATGACGTCTGGGCCATATACTCTGTATGTTACATGAAAACCAATGATTCGAACTCCGTATTTGCCTATCGAGTGCCGTTTAATTGTTTATCTTAAATAATTCTGAATGTCACCTGCCATTCGATTTGGTTAGCCAGATCTGGATTATATTAGATTACCAATAGGTTACTTGCTCAGATTTAAATTCTTGTTCCTTTACGTTATACATACATACATATATACATATATGCATACATATCTTCATACATACATTCAAGTGAAAACCCGAAAAATACTAACATACCATTTCCACATAAACAGTGACGTAGACCACCTCTACCTAAAACGAAACCAAGGCGGCAGTGACTTTATATCGATCCATCATGTCCCTTCGGCAAAACGTTTTCACCAGCAAATATCGAAGTGCCGCCATTAATCAAGTTTGCATATATGAGATTGATAACATTATAAGACTTTTAAGACAGTAACTTGAGCAACACGTTATGTCCGATAATCTCGAATACATGCCCAAAGAAGTTGCACGACTCTACCGCAACGTATCAGCAGATGAAAGGATGAACTTATATGAGCAGAAGACTATGCATGGATATGTTAATAGAAAGTTCCGAGATGATAGTAAAATCGATCAGCAAAGAAGTTTATGATGAACCTATAACCGGATTACTACCTCCCACTTTGAACGGTATACATTTGCAATTCAGGAACAGGAAATATCAACCAAGTACCTGATTACAAAAGGGTTGGAGATGCAGGAAAAGCAGTAAAATGTGACAACCGGTGCAAACTTTGTGGACTTAACTCCGAAGATATCACGCACATCATAAGCAGTTGACAGAAAATGTCATCACAGTATTATGTATCGATGTGATATGATATTGTGGCTAGGACACTCTATAAGGAAATCAGTCGGGAGGATAAACCCGAAGGCAAAGAAATAAGAACCCGTAGTACAGTAGCAGCCATAACCTCTCATAATGAAAAAGGAGGACTGGGGGAATGTCCCAGGGAAGACATCAATAAAATGTAAGCATGACAGACCTGATATAATAATTGGGGAGACAAAAAAAAAAGAAAGTGTGAACAGTTGTGGAAATTAGCTGCCAAGCGGATGTTAACATAAAGCTGAAGATCAGTGAAGAAGAGAACACCTACGCAGAACTATTGAGAAATCTTCAGATACTCTTTCCAAATTACAAGTTCAGGCTTATTACAAACAAAAATACCCTGTTGTTGATGCTGAAATTCCAGTGAAGGTGCAGTGGATCTAAGTTAGAAACCGACTCTTTCCTTATTGGCAAGTAAACTTGAAATAAAATTGAACAATGATATACATACGTTCATACATACATACATACATACATATTTACATAAATAAACACACATACATACACACACATATATTAGACACAATGAGAGAAAAAGCCAAGGCTGTTAGGAGTTTTCAGGACATTTATAAGGAACAATATATCGATATAGTCTTACAGCTGTTTCTGGGATATTATGGATGTGAGATGTTTACATAGAGGTAAATAATTGAGTTTGAAATAAGGAAGTATTATGGAAAAGAAGGAGAAAGGGAATATACAGGGAAATAAGAGAATGATGGTAGAAATAAAATATAAAATAGATAAAGATACTGTAGTTACAGTTCCAAATACTTAAATAGTCATTCCAATCACCACAGATCCACCTTTGATAACATAGTCAATGGTATCTCGATCCGTATATCTGACCTCTCTTCCACTGAGAATATATTCAATAACCACGCAACATATTATAACCAAGCGCTCGCTACCAGCGGTTTCTCTCAACAAATAAAATACATCCCTCATACTAGGCTCAAGCAACACATATCTCAAATCACATCGCAACGACACACCGACCATTAGAATCACAACAGACCACACATACACTATGCTAGAATCCCTGGGAGTACCCACATTAAGACAGCCCAAATATCACACGCACACATATAACACTAAGTCAAAAGCTAAAACAGCTAACAACAAGGGGCCATGCTAGCCCCTTCCATTTTCCAAAAATATAGATAGCACTACCTCTAAGTACCCCCGAAATGTGGCGGATGCTCTATTCTATGGTATATACACCCTTCTCATTAAACGTTAAGAACTTAGCGAAATCTTTCTTTAATATATTGGACTCCAACATAAATATTACTCTATCTTTAATAGATCTAGCCTGAAGCTATCCTATTCCACCCAACCCAACTTCGAGTCTATCATAGCAGCCTCTAATGAACAAAAGATTTCTCTCCACTGTCAAAATTCACACTATAACAACTCTGAATACATGAGCGTCCAACATATACCCAACTCCAGCATTGAACCTCATACGTTAGTCCACAACCATGACACAAACTATCCGACTAACACTATCCAAAATACTACCACAACTTCCATTACCGTTACAAATAGAATAATTAACAACAACGAAAACAATGATAACGATAAAAGTAATAATAATACTATTAATAATAATATCTTAGGCTTTTCTACGCCCATCTCTATCCTCTCCTCTGACAGTATTACCTTCTCCATTCCTGAAAATAATCACCAATATACACCCACTCTTAACTGCCGTCCTGGGTCCATCTGTCCTCAACAAACCCATTGTAGCAGATCAAATGTAATTCATAAATTCACCGTCCTGAACACATTACACAATTCTACAGCTATATATATTGGAACAACCATAACGTTTAAACAGTGATATGCCGCTCTCTCAATTCTTTTAGATACGAGAAACACAGTAAATCCACAACAAGCTAGTTACAACATCTCAAAATTATAAATATTCCCTACATTTTGTCATGATCCATAATAGATTAGGGTATCCATACCAAGGTCAACGCTTAGCCTGTAAATTATGCCTAAAAGAGGCATTCCACATATTAAAACACAACTCCTCGACACTACTAAATAAATGTAATGAGGCCCTATGTACATGCAAGCACCGCTTTGTTTATACCTTCAAATTTGAATGAAATTGGTTGTGTAGTTCTCAAGTTTTAGAGATTCACGCAGACACATACATACACATTTTCATCTTTATATATTACACACACACACACATATATAAATTATACAGTCCGTTAATTAATGTGCTTAATATTTAATTTTTTTATTATTATGTTTCCAGGTTCAAGTACTGGTAATGAAATAGAGGATAAAACAGCAGATACAAACTTATGAGTGAAAATTGAAAAAGTGCCTCCAAGAATCGTCTTTGATGATATTTTATGCTATAAAATAATATTTTCTCCATATAATAATATAAAATATATTTCCTTGTAACGACACTATAATTATACCTTTTAACACAACACTATGCATGCTAGAGACTGTATAATCCACCATAATGTAATTTTAACAAGTTTCAGGGCCTCACTATGGCTTGAAACCATTGTTTGATTTGAAATTATATTGATATTATATCTTTTTGCCAATTTAATGTAATCAATGTAAGCTTTAAAATTGTTAAATAAAGGATTAAATCTGATCTGTTGTTACCGTTCTTTTTCTAGATGAAATACTGTAATACTGCAGGCTAAGATCACATACCAGAGGCATTGATTCCATTTGTTAATTTAAACATTCCACTAAAATGTTAAAACTTGCAAAATGTATCATGTTGGTTAGATTTATGACCATTTATCTAATTAGTATTATCAGGTAATTCAACTGTTATTGTTCAAGTAATGAACATTTCACAAACAGTTACATTCCAATCAAAGAACTGTACGTAGATTTGTCTTCAACACGTTCATATATACTTTCACTCCATCAATGGAGACAGCGCACGCCTCAATATCTTCATTGAAGTATTTTCTTAGTTATATTCTCTACATGATATACAGGCCCATAAGGCCGCAGCCACTCACGGTATCCAACATATTCCAACACCCGAGGATACAAGACACCCCACTAAAAGAGATGCCAGTCTGTCGCAAGTTTAACCCCTGGTTGTTGCTGGTATTTCTTCTCAGATGAGTGCACTAGAAGTGTTCTTTCCGTCGTGGACAGAACGCACCGAACCAATAATCCGTGTGTCTATTTCCATATATACGTGTGTGTGTGTGTGTGTGTGTGTTCGCGCGCGTGTGTGTGTGTGTGTGTGTTCGCGCGTGCGCGTGTGCGCGTGTGTGTGTGTGTGTGTGCGGGTGTATGTATGTATGTGTGTGTTTTCTAGCCTCTTTTGTTTTCCGGATCTCTGGTCGCTCTCTTACCAGCCGGAACACCGCTACTCTCTTCCTTTATGTTCTGCTTGTTGCTGTTAAAAGATATGTAGCCGTGTATCGTCACAGCTCTGTCATTTCTACTACTTATTACATGGCCTGTGGTTTTAGAAGTCTTGATGCATCGACTGAACTAAGGAATTATTTTTTTAGTTTCTTTCCTATTAGTTTTTCTAATTAGATGGTCGCACCATTTCAGTCTCTTGCATCTGATTACTTCGGTTCTGGTCTATGTCATGTAAATAACGTTTCTTATACAAATTACGCCACTCTCATAATAATATCTCTAGTTTTAAACACATTTTAATAACCTCTTATTTATGTGTATTTTTGAACTTTAGGGTCCCTGTTTCTAGACCCTGATTAGAGAAACAAAAATGTACAACCTATCAATGCATCGCTGGCTGATGTCCTACAAGCTCCAGATCCTGTTTCTTAAGTCTTTCAAATGTTATACATGCTAGCGTGACCTTACTTTTCTAACCTGTGTGTCTAGTGCGACGGGTACTACACAGCTCTCTTTGACATGTTCAACATAAGAACCATTCAGTGTGATTATTTCCTTTGCTTTGTGTTATAAATTTGTATATAATGCTATTCATTTTCATAGCCCATTTTCGCCATATTTCGTCTAAGACCATCAATATTAGGTTTGCTTCCCAACCACATAATTCCGTTTTTTTTTTGTCCCAACGTGTGACATGGCACTTTTCGGCAATTTTTACCATACTGAGAAAAACGAGCTTGAGTCGATTCATTCGACTAAAACTTATTCCAGGCGTCCTCCACCTCCTGCAGCATGGCTGCAGTCTAATGACTGAAATAAAGGAAAAAAAATATATTTTTCCTCACTTCGTAATTATCTGTGAACGCATACCGTAAATCCTCGAGTATAGTCCGCCCTTGAGTATAATACGCAGGGGATTTTTAGGGGGCTGTACTTCTGAAAAACCTAAACCTTGTATATAATACGCATTCCTTCTCTAACTTGAGTCAAGGAGGTCTATATAATGTACTTGGTTTGTAAACATATATACGGTAACGTCCTTTATTATTATTGTATATGTAACATAATGCAAACGTGTAGCTTTTCTGTGCGCTTTGTTTGCAGAAAATAAAGAAATAACAGTAATAACGTCAGTGAAATATAAATATCAAGTAAATTGCCTTTCACATATTTATCACTATCAGTTACAAGCCCAACATCACAAAATGCGTCTGAATAAACATTGCCGTACAGCAAATAGAGACTCGGACATTGCTTAGAAAATATTTTTCATTTTTAACCTCGTATATAGTACGCACTAGGGATTTTGACCTTTCAATTTTGGGAAGAAAATGCGGATTATACTCGAGGATTTACGGTATTTCCTCTATTCTCCTTTCAGTGAAGAAAACAAATCTGTCTCCATGACATTTCTCCTTCACTCACTTTCCCTCTCTTTTGCTACTTCTCTCTCTCTCCTCTCTCTTATATCTTTGCCTCTCCCATATACTTTCCTCATTAGTCCATGCTTCTTTCTCTCTCATATCCCATGTTGCTTCCCGGCGCGTGGAGAATTAAGCCAGCAAAGACGTTCGACATTTTTGTAATTGTTTTTCATCTCCGCTGTTTCGTTTAACATATTTTCTCTCTTCATTGTGAATCACAAACATAATCGTTCTTCATTATTTTTCACCCCATAACTTCTCCTTGATCTGTTTCTCTTTGCCTTTCGGTCCTGATATGACCCCTCCTCCATACCGTTGCCAACAATTTCCATAGGCTCTACTACGATGAGCCCCCCAATATACTACAAGCACTATGACGAACAACCTCATTTTGAAACTAACTCCTTAAGATCACAATGTTCAAAAACACAGCTACAGACATCTACATATCTGTTCCGTACTTCAATATATAACACTTAAACTATATTATGTGCTGGTGACAGGTAGATGCAGTACTTCCAATCTAGTAAAAAAAGGTGACATATAAAAGACAAAGGTGTAATTCGTTCAGGCTGACAAGCAAGCTTTAATACGTAACTGCATGAGAATGTTGAATTCTACCGAAACACAACATGTAAATAGAACTAGTAGATTATAAACCGTAATGGTTAGCACAAAGTTTATCGAAGAATCAAATTCTGGATTAGTTACATCCACTTCTTGGCTATGGGCTTCAAGAAGGGAAGTGCTGTTCCCTTGCATATTCCTGTATAGTGCCTAAACGAATAGTAAGATTCTGACCAATAGCAATATTCTGAACATATGGAAGTGATAGATGTGTACGGAGACCGATTTCTATTATTGTATATTCGAAAACATTAAGTTAATTTATAAAAGCTCACCACGCTACTCTATTAAGATTGGTTAAAATACCTATCATATAAGTTATTGGACATTTATTGAACCCTGTGTTGTGATTAGCTGAGTGTTGTGTGGGAACTGGATCGAAGGTCCAATAACGTTACGTGTTATATATTTCTGGAGCCTTATTTCTCTTCATAAATTGGTGCCATAAATTATTTACGAGTCCGAGAGGTGAGAGTTATTCATCGAGGCGAAGTATGCGGATCCTGCCGTTTTCAGAATTAATTTGCTAGCTCCATGTAATTTTTGGGAGCGGTCGAGTTCATTTTTAGTATTCTTGTTTGTGAGAGCAATCGACTTTATTTCAGATATTCTCATTCAAAAATCATCTCTGGCTAATCGTTGAGAGGACGTTGATGTTGTCTTGGCGGAGGTTTGCCCCCTCTAAGTGCTCTTGTAATCATTATTTTTGTTGTTGTTGCTGCTGCTGATGATGATGATAATGATGATGATGATTTACAAGGTAATTCAATAAAATGGAAATATCATTTCAGTCACCTATTCGATTGATTATTTACAGAGTAATTGAGTTAACTGAAAGTATCTTTTCAGTTATCCATTCGGATGTTTAATTTAAAGAGTTTACAGGTTTATCCGTGATCCATCCTTGCCTCAATCGTTACTGTTGTGGAAGGATTCCGACAACTCTCATATGATTAAAAGTGAATTGTCACATTTGCTATAAATAAAGAACTGTCGAGTTATCAGGAGTTGATTGGGAAGCAGTTCACTGTGAGCCGTGTAACCTCGTATAACAGGAAGCCTTGAGCGTTCGTGTAAATACTTCGTTAAATTATTTACCAAGCTTACAAGGATATAAAAGTTACTTATAAAGGAAATATACTTACACCATGCCTCACGTTTTTGACAGTATCCGTGGAAGGAATAGACTTGTGGGTGACATGAATTACATATATGAAGCACAGAAACAAAACGCCGATATATCTAAGACTTACAGGAAATTCGAAATTAAGTCCTATAACGCTCGAGTGCACGTTATGATACATGATGAAGATCATATCATAATTAAGCACATTGGTGAAGATCCTCATAGTTCATGTGCTTCAAAATTCATGCTTCTTATTTAGGTGGGTTTATTCAGTGTTCCGCAATTGTTTGCATTAACCCCCCCCCCCCACCTCAAAAAAAGAAAAAGAAAATCAAGAAATTTACAGCCGCCTTTTTAATAAGCTAAATGAATTACGCCAAAGACTGAGCCCTAAGACGTTATGAGGGATTTTGAAAAAGCTAATATTAATAGCATTTTATCTGTTTCCTATTTCCATCTCATGTTGTCTTTTTCATCTATCACAAAATGTATACAGAAAATAGGTGAATTTGGCTTTAAGGAAAGATACCATCAGGATAATGAGTTTAGCATTAAAATTAGATGTTTTTAAGCGCTGGTAATTCTTCCTCTCGATGATGTGATTGACGGAGTCGAAAATCTTGTAGATGACGAGGATCTTGCATAAGAATTTGTGACCTACTTTGGATTATCGTACATAAGATGAGTGCGAAGTAGAGGATTTAGACCAAGAAGGACTTCTCCCTTGTTTCCCATTGATAGTTGAAATGTCCGCTTTAGAACAGAATCGGATATACCTCGCACTAATAACCTTTTAGAGGGATTTAACGACGCTCTACAAATTTCCTTAACTTTTTCACATCCGAATATATGGAAATAATTACTGCATTGAAAAGGGAGGAACACTTGGCACTGCTGGAAAACGTTTGGAAAAGTAGCAGCAGAATTCGGCAAAGACATGTATATTGGTTACAACATTCCTAAATATATCCAAACAATTATTTCTTTAGATTCCATCAAAGTTAAGAATCCTTGACGCACCTACCAAACCATGACATATAAGCTGCACACCAATTGGTTAAAATATTCTTTGAAAGAAATGAGGTCTATGCTAACCAAGTTGGCGCATTCACCAAACCGTCACATCTAAGCCACATATTGATTAGTCAAAGTACAGTAAGAGCTTAGTTGGTGCGCTCACCAAACCGTCACATCTAAGCCACATATTGATTAGTCAAAGTACAGTAAGAGCTTAGTTGGTGCGCTCACCAAACCGTCACATCTAAGCCACATATTGATTAGTCAAAGTACAGTAAGAGCTTAGTTGGTGCGCTCACCAAACCGTCACATCTAAGCCACATATTGATTAGTCAAAGTACAGTAAGAGCTTAGTTGGTGCGCTCATCAAACCGTCACATCTAAGTCAAATACTGATTGGTCAAAATACATTTCATAAGATTCAACCTGCTGGAGCCCATCTGAAGTTCTTTAAAGGATAAATTCAACCATTTCTCTACAGTTGTCAATTCTGGAACGTGACTGCCCTTACTACTAGATAAACCTGATGACTGCGTAACGCATGAAAGCACTAGTTTTATTACGATAAATACATAATATTCTCAAGTAAAGTTAATATTCTGTTAATTATAATATTGTAAAATTGTGAAAATTGTAAATAATAAAACGTGAACATCGGACTAGGTTGTAATTTCATTGATTAATATATATATACGTGTGTGTGTGTGTGTGTGTGTGTGTGTGTGTGTGTGTGTGTGTGTGTGTGTGTGTGTGTTCGAATTTAAGTACACTGGCGAAAGAGCTTATAGTTTCATGCTTTTATGTTGCTTCAACAAGCGTATTTATAAAATATTCTGTGTATCTTAAAGCGATCGTTCAGGATCGGTTTAAACGTTATTAGAAGGCGCCTGTCTTAGAGTTTAGTGTATTCCGTTCGGTATCGAAGGGTTGCAAGTTCGATTCCCGGAGGCGTGTTGTATCCTTGAGCAAGACAGTTTATTTGACGTTCCTCCAGTCAACTCAGCTTGCAAAAATGAATAGTACCTGCATTTTCAGGTGGCGAGTTGGCTGAACTGTTAGCATGCCACGCGAAACGCCCAGCGGTATTTCGTCTGTCTGCATGCTCTGAGTTCAAATTTCGTCGAGGCCGACCTTATCTTTCATCCTTTCGGGGTCGATAAATTAAGTACCAGTGAAACGCTGGGGTCGATGTAATCAACTTAATACCGCTCACCACAAAATCCAGGCTTTGTGCCTATAGTAAAAAAAGAAGGATCTGTTTAAGCGTCAAATATATTTAAAAAGTCACGGAAAATAAGAAAAAAAATTGGAGAGGGTGAGAATATTAGTTTTCTTGATTATTTTTCTTTTGCTTCTTCCTTCTTCAATTTTTTTGGGCCGTGTTTTATCTTATTTTCTTGCTGTCCAGCATTCTTGTTTCTCAAAATATATTTAACGCATAAACAGAGGCTGAAAAGTTACTTTCAAATAAATGGCACATTTTGTCAATATGCCTGATTAAGTCTCATAAAATCTTGAAACTACTAGAAGCTCTTTCGGTTGTGGATTTAAATTGATATTTATCTCTCAATTGATGAGGTACATTTTCTGCTGATTCTACCTCTGTTGGATCTATAAACTATATATATATATATTCATATATTCTTCTTTTCGTTTACTTGTTACAGCCATTTGACTGCGGCCATACTGGAGCACCACCATAAAGGGGTTAGGACTTATGCTTTAAAGTCTACTATTTATTCTATCGGTGTCATTTGCCAAACCGCTAGGCTACACACAAACACTGTTTGTCAAGTGGTGTTGGGGAAACCATCACAGACATAAAGAGACCCCCACACCCCCACATTATATATATATATAAAATTGCCAGCAAGCGGATACGGCACGCGAACCCATATTCCTCGGATACCGGCTGAGTGTTCTACCATAAAGGCAAGCGGCCCATCCCTATGTATTACAAAGTAAATAAGAATGTGAAGCTTGAATTACAAGAAATTTCGATAACTAGTAATTCTAAGCCGTATTCATTCTTTAGAATTATCATATCCTACGATGCAAAAGAAAACGATAGATGTTATGATATTTTGTTTACCTTCTCTTCTGCAAGTTCTGGATGCAGAAGTTTGTTGGAATGGTTGTGATGCCATTCAAAATAATAAGCTAGCTAAAGAAATGTTATCGAGTACTTACAAAAGAACTTTCCATGACAGCATGATCACGCAAAGCTTGGCAAAGAGACCTTGTCTGTATTATAGGCATACTGCCCAGTGCTGTTGTTGGCATTATATTCATATATTACGACGGAAAAGTTTTCTTAGGTTTTACTAAAGAATCATGTGTATCACTGAATAATATATTTTGTATGTTCATTCGTATAAGCAACAAAGTAAACCAACTTTAAAATAAGAGTGGGGTTTAATACGTTCGAAACTGGTAAGCAACGTTCACAAGTTCTCTTGGTTGTTGTTAATCTATTGTCTTGATAATTCAGCTTGGGTCGTCATAGGTTGCACGAGCTCTGTTATATTAATTCTCCGCTGAAAACGGTAGAATTCGCATACTTCACCTCGATGAAAAACTCTCACCTCTCTGACTCGTCAATAATTTGGTCGCACCAGTTTACGAACAAAAATGAGGCTCCAGAACACATACAGGATTAGTTGTTTGAAATACAATGTGATTGGACCTTCGATTCAAATCTCGCACAACACTCAGCTAATCATAACACAAGGTTCAATAAATGTCCAATAACTTATATGATAGGTATTTTAACCAATCTCAGGCTTTCGATAGGGTCAGCCATCGGTACCTGGTGAGTGTTCGTGTGAGGTTTGCCTTGCGCGTCGGTTTCCTCAGGTGGATTATTCAGTTGTATCACAACATCGACTCGATAATTCGGGTTAACGGTTTTCTTTCTAAGCCGTTCTGCATCAAGCGTTCTGTTCGTCAGGGGTGTCCACTCTCTCTGCTCTGCTCTTGAGCCGCTGCTGAGAAATCTGAGTGAGATCCCGAGAGCGCCGGGCTTGGAGGAGTTTGTTACAGCGTATGCGGACGACATCACCATCAGGAGCAAAGATTAATCGGCACCTGGAGGGGCAAGTCGATGCCGTCGGATAGCGTCGTAGGACGCTGGACGGAGGGACCGGTTAAGTTGCTGGGAGTTTGATTTGGTCCAGACCTCCAGGTGGAGAAGAACTGGGCAGAGGTTTCGAGCAAGATAGCCGGTATAGCCAAGAGTTGGTCTTGGCGAAGGCTGCCCCTGATAGGGAGGGCGGAGGTAGCCAATGTGTTCATCGCATCGGTTATTACCTTCCGCCTGACGGTCGTTCCTTGCCCTGATTCGTGGTTGACCAAGTTGGAAAGACAGCTCTTTCACTTTTTGTAGAGGGGCTCGAAGCCACTTGTGAGACGCTCTATCTGTTGCCAGAAACCGTTAAAGGGAGGTTTAGGGATGCCTTGGTTGATGATGCGCAGGCACGCGTTGAGGTTGAGGCATCTTTGGATACTCCTGGATGGTGACCAGGTGTGGTCTCCGTTGGCAAGACAAACGTTCCCCAAGTTCGCCAGTATGAGTGCAAAGGAAGCTTGGTGCTTTCACAGTCCGAGGTTGAGTTTATGGTACATGGAGTGTCGTAAGGCCCTCCTGTTATTCCGACGCTCGGACAATGCCAGCAGCGGGGGTTCTACAGCATTCTTCTCTAGAGGATTAGTAGAGGCAGAATATGACGATGGCCTGGGGAGTTGAAGTCGTTGGATAATTTCCAAATGTCTTTGACCAGGCAATGTTACAGAGGAGCCTTACCCGTTCGCGATAAACTTGCAAGACATGGAACGCAGATATCACCGACCTGTCCAAGATGCGGGTGGGATAGGGAAACCGTCCCGTACGCTATTGTACAGTGTTCGAGAGTCTCTGAAATGTGGGTTTACGTGGAACACCTAGTGTCAAGTGAAGGAAAAGTACAGTTGTCGGCTGAGTCAATTATAAAAATTGACCCACCAAGTTTGTTATCAAACGAAGGTAAGATATGTTTCCTCATTATAATAGCAGTAGCGAAAGAGGTAGTGTTGAAGACTAGAATAGAAGGGACCAAGACGGGCACTTTCATCTCCAGTCAAAAGCTGGTAAGATATTTTTCTTTTCATTTGAAAAGAAAAATACGACTGGAGAGGAAGTGTCTGTCGGAGAAAGTGTTCCAATCAAGATGGAAGTATGTCGCTCGAGAGTTGCGAGTGAAAGATTCCAATTGAATACGCCATAAGTGTCTTCAAAAGTGCCAGTGGTAGGATGGGGCTTGTGTGGTCGGAGCGTAACCCAGTCCCCCACTTCACCTTTCTATGTTGTTTTGTACATTGTATGTCGTAGGATTCGATTTCCGATTTCACCGATTTCATTATATCCAAATTTTTAATTGTTTCACATTTTATTGTAACCTCATGCTTTAGTCTGACCCCAATCAGATTGTGTTGACCCTTCTTTAGCCCCTAGTGGGTAATAAAGAGATATTTTAACCAATCTCAACAGACTAACTTAATGTTTCCAAATATGCAATAATAGAAATTAGTCTCGCTACATATCTATCACGTCCATGTATTTAGAGCATTGCTATTGTTCAGAACCCTATCGTTCGCCTAGGTTTCTTATCAGTCAGGGCATTATTTGGGAATATAAAAGCGAACAGCACTTCCCTTCTTGGAGCCCATAACCAAGAAGTGGATGTAACTAATCCAGAATTTGATTCTTCGATAAACCTTGTGCTAACCACTACGGTATATAATCTACTAGTTCCATTTATATGTTGTGTTTGTGTAGGATTCAACATCCTCGTGCAGTCACGTATTAAAGGTTGCTTCTCAGCCTGAACGAATTACACCTTTGTCTATTGTATGTCACCTGTTTTTTTTTTACTAAATTGGAAGTACTGCACCTACCTGTCACCAGCACCCAATATAGTTTAAGTGTTATATATTGAGGTACGGAACAGATGTGTAGATGTAAGTAGATGTGGTTTTGAATATTGTGATCTTCCGAAGTTAGTTTCATAATGAAGCTGATTGTCATAGTGATTATAGTATATTGGGGGCTCATCGTAGTAGACCGTATGTAAATTGTTGGCAACGGTATGGAGGAGTGGTCATATCAGGACCGAAAGGCAGAGAGAAACAGATCAAGGAGAAGTAAGTTATGGGTTGAAATAGATATTTTATCTGTATAATCAGGCTATAATCTAGGAGCTCTGCGTCGGCAAGACTTAAAAAATATAGAAAAAGTATAAGGCGAACAGAAAACTTGCCGTAAGGAGTGGAATATCCAACGTTTCAGATTTCATTGTATTATCCGCTACAATTGTTTCGATGCAACGTATTTCTCCAAGAATACAGGTATTTGATTATGCAACTGCTTGTTTGCATTAATAAGATATACTTGTGTTTCCTCGGGCGATATGCGAGTGTTGTCTCAGTTTTAAATCGATGACATCATTCAAGGCCATCTTTGTCGTAGTTTGAATTTAGCGGCTGAAAAACCCATGATGTTTGCCGTGGAGGAGTGTTTGTCGGTCTGTTATTAATGATAGTATATGGTACAATGTGGCACTTCAGTGATATTGGTCCTCAACTTGGTTGTATATCAGATTTGTTCATCATGGTTGGCCGCACATGTGAATTTTTTAATCTGACATTTAGTATTCATTGGTCCGAGAGATACAGATATACACACACAGACTCACACATACACACATTCTCACACACATCCCTACCTGGTTATGTACATATACCTCCCAAATGCGACAGGGTATATATTTTCTTCAGCTCCACTTCAGCTCCACGAGCATAGCGCCGATGCGTCGATTATAAGTGGATTTCATTCTCACACGAGAGTACTGATTCCAAGAATCAAACTTACTCCAAGCGATGCAAACATTCCATTCGTTCTGCATCGGATCCAGTTCTCGGTTCGTCTGTCCTATTCTACGACAAATCATCAATAAAGCACATGGCGCAAACATTCGATAGAGTTGGCATACACTTGCCACAGCCATGCTTCCCTCATAGCCAGCGTTACGTAGTTCTTTCAAGAGCAAGGGTGATTAAAAGTGTAAGGGTTAAAATGGCACCTTAAAACGAATCCACTCATGGTCGCAGAAGGGGAATCACCTACACTAGAAACATTGAATATAGGGATGTGCTGTAGCGGATGTATTTAACATATACTTTCATGCAATAACCTAATATATACTTATATTATCAATAAGTATAACATAAATGATAAAAGAATTTTTCATTAATCAAAATTGTACAAATTAAACACTTATGATCAAATGACAACTATTCACTTATGATCAAATGACAACTATTTAAATTATCCGTAAATTTTTTCAAGGGTCCAGCTAGTTATTATTATTATTATTATTATTATTATTATTATTATTATTATTATTATTATTATTATTATTATTATTATAGACCATTCATGATAGTGTTTCAGAAGTCTTAGATTTCTATTCCATTAGATTTCTGTTTAGGTTTAGGAAATACTGGCCAGTTATAAGCAACTGCAGAGATTCTAAAGATGTCAACTACGTTCCACATTAGAGTACTGCTCGCATCTTATGGGAGGGTTTGCTGCTATACGCACACACTCACACAGAAATACACACATATGTACAAAACAAATATACAGCACACACGCATGCGTACACACTACGCAGCATATATTCTCTACCACACACAAAAGTAGTTCGTCCGGCTGAATAACAAATATTGCTTCAGAAAGACACTCCCCACTTGACCACATCCTCTCCAAAAGTCCAGAGATCAACATCTCTACTATAATAAAATAGATTATTTATTAGTTCAGACTCTGTAACTGTTACTAAAGAAAGCAATTGTTAAAGCCTTCACTGACTATAAAGTTCGTATAAATTTCAATTTTGACAAATGTATCAAAATGTCTTTCCTAGATTTCTTTTATTGATGAAGATTTCTGCTTCCAGATTCAATCACAAAACTAATATTTTTTCACTGTCACATCTTACTCTGCCAGATAGAGGTTTTTAAGTTGTTTTTTTTTTTAACTCTGGAAATATAAAAGATGCCTAAATTATTTGCTAATCAACTTTCTACAGATATATCACCAAAAATATTTTTCCAAATTACAAGTTTAATCAAGCGTCAGCGAAATTGACAATATCCTTTCATATTTGTTGAAGGAATCAAAAGCTGATTAGGAAAAGTGATTATAATTTACTTAATTGCACCAAATATACATTTGTCTGATTTTCTTTCATATCAAGTATTTCTCCCGACTTGCGTTCTTCATAACTTCCAGATACTTTTTAATGAAACTTTCTTCAAATTAATTTCAGATGATGTCTATTGTGATTATACTGGAAGTCGTTTTGATGATGTAGAATTCAATTATGTTTGAAAAATAATTTTTGAGGCCCATTCTACCTTCTGGAATTTTTAAATGTGCGTCTTTTTCATAAAAGGAAAAAATTCAGAGATACTGGTTTAATTCAAAATTAGAAAATTATCAGAAGTGAATTTGTTGAAATGGTTATTTGTTATGCTACAGGATTTAGAACATACCCACGTGGTTTCTGATACATGTTTTTTCTAGCATACTAAATGACCAAATAGAGGATGAGCTACTTTTGTGTCTTTGTTTAAAAGAGAGATGAATGTGGGGTAGTTTAGTCTACATAATACCTGATATCTTCATGAAATCCAATATTGTCTTGATGGGTGCTTGGTATTTTTCTGAATATGTTTACTGAGCAAGTAAGTAAATTTAGATGAATAAAGGAAACAAAGGAAAATTAGCCATAATATACCAAAAAGATTACACAAAT
Organism: Octopus bimaculoides; assembly: GCF_046866305.1. Classification (NCBI taxonomy): domain Eukaryota; kingdom Metazoa; phylum Mollusca; class Cephalopoda; order Octopoda; family Octopodidae; genus Octopus; species Octopus bimaculoides. Next base: position 3,522,847 of record NC_142957.1, on the reverse strand, counting down.
TGGGAATCAAATGTGTGAACATTATTTACTAACTAGTAGTGGTGGTGAGTGTAGTAGTAGTAGTAGTAGTAGTAGTAGTAGTAGTAGTAGTAGTAGTAGTAGTAGTAGTAGTAGAGACGAAGTCACTACTGACAATACTCTTTTCCTCTACTTTTTCTGAATTGCAAAGATATAAATGAATTCTACTTAAACACACGAGATAGATTATCCTCCCTCCTTTTTCTCATGTCATCATTACAGGGTCTCACTTAAAAATTCTACTCTATAATATTTATCCAGTTACTCTTCACATCAAAGTGACAATATTCTGGAATTCTTTCCTCGACCATGTTTTTCCTGCATCGATCTGACCAGCCTGTGAAAACCCCCACAGGCTGAGAAATGCTGTTTCTCTGTATTTGAACAGTTTATAAAAGAAAATATAAATTGAAATGCTTACCTGAAACAAACATGAATTATTATTGTAAGAATGAGAAAGGCAAGTGATATTCCACAGCCAATGTTAGATATAATAGAAAAGGCATTTTCTGTCTCTCCTTCATTCTGGTAGATATCCTACAATAGAAACAAAAAAACAAGGATTTAGCTCCTCCTTCACCTCCTGCCTTATATGTTAGTTAACACTCATATAACGAGTGTGTATAATACTAGTGTAGAAGGTGACAACTATTGTATGCTGCATCAATAATGTCCCAGGCAACGCTGACACTTACAGAAACAGCATCAATGACCTGACTATTTAATCTTATTTTCTTATTGACTAATTAACGTCTTTGCGATTTCAGTCGATGGCGAAACTGGTATGGAGTGAACTAACATGTTCATTTACTTCAGATTTTCCTCTAGGCTGAAATATTTACCATGGAGAGGGAATTGTTATATTGTTGTAAATAGCAGAGGTTCTTTTTAACTGACAGTTATTTGGTTACATGTGTATTACTGACATGAATGTCTCAGGTGAACAAAGGCCATGAACGAGAGGAGAGATCTTGTAACAAAATCATGAAGCGACCAAATGTTTAACGTCTGAATAGCAAGCATGTCTCAACACAAATGAATTTTTTAATTCAAGAGAGATGATTCTGATGATCTCTTTCCCATTTACATCAACACTGGGGGAATTACTATGCATTACATAGAGAATGGTAGTTTCGTACATCTTAAAGGATCCATCCAGACTATAAACTATAAAGAACAGCAATGACAAGTACAACAGTGACTTTTTACAATGTATTTACCAAGATACTCTGCATCACAAAGTGTTGTGGATATGTTATGCAACTCTTTAAAATCTGTAATGTAGAGATACAACTGCCAAATTACAGGTAATTAATATTTTGTCAAAATATTACCAACCACTAGTAAGGCAAAACTTGTAAGATAGTCACAGGAACAAACCACTTCCTTTCCAGGTTCATGTTTGGATATATTACAGCATTTTGGTGACCAATGGGGACTCAGTCCTGGGCTTTCATCCCAGTAAACACATTGTAGGCTGCTGGTATTCTGAAACGAATTAAATTATGATAAATTAATCAAATTACTTTGTAATTAGAATGTATGTAGATATAATGTGACTCGTTTGACTAACAAAACACGAAACAAACCATGGTCGTCAATGTTTGGTTGGTATTGACATTGTGAAGTCCATATTAATTGCTTTGGCATAGTTTAATTGACCATTTGATCTTGTTTTAATAAATATTTTCTCATAATTTACACAGTAGCGCCATAATAGGAAAAGAAAAGAGATGGAGTGGTTCTAGAAATATCTAATGAAATCTAAAATGACATATTGTAAAGACATGGGTTGTGTTTCATCAAGGATCTACTGGGTCAGGGATGGCATAGACATAAACAGCAACAGCATCAATAGTAAATACACAATTATTACCTGATGTATTAAATTGAAGGATATGTCAACGGGTTCATCAAGGTTGCCTATTGGAATGTCAGGAACATTGGCAGCAAGAACATGGCCGTTGATTCTAGCATTTTGCTTGTTACTAGAGTTTTGTGTTACCTGTAAAGTGAATTCATTAAGTAAACTAATTTATTTAAAAAACTACATTGTCAAAGCATGAAAAGATCAAACCGTAGGATTGCTGTAATTAGACTTCGTTACTTTAGCCAACAGCCCAAATTAACAAAATATATACTCCTTTCACACTTTGGTACAAGGCGTGCTAACGTTTCTGCCAGCTCGCCACCTTAAATGCCTGACAATAATACAATGAATATTACAAGAAATATTCTATATCCATTCACATATGACGGTTGTACGCGTTCTAAGGGATGGGTGATTTGTTTTACATCGAAATTGTTTCCGTCGGGGCTGCCAGTATTTAAGAAACTCTCTTGGAGATTAACGAATCCTGCGTTTAGCCTCACTGCTCAGCACCTTGAGTAAATAGGCTTCTGACACAGACTCCGATTGATAAATTGTTCTGAAATTTGCTTGTGAGTGTAGATGTTTATATATATATGTGTGTGTGTGTGCGTGTGTGCGTGTGTGTGCGTGTGTGTGTGCGCGCGTGTATGTATTAGACGACACTCCGTATACACGACAAACTTTGCTTCAACACACAATTTCTTGCAAAACCAAATACAAAAACTATATGTGTGTGTATATATATATATATATATATATATATATATATATATATATGGTGTTTGGGCAAAATCTGAAAATTTACATTAAAGGAAAAGAAAATAGGAAATCTTTCCAAAATAAAAGTGTCCTTGAGACAGGTCCGGAACCTGGCGCAGGCGTTTTTCAGGGGGTTGCTGGAAATGTTTTAGAAAATCTCCTTGATCCTGACCACTAGATAAGGCTTGCTATTACAGGTAGACTAGTTGATGTTTTTCCCAACGCCCCCCCCCCATTTAGTAATCTATGCGATGGCAATTAGGGTGATTAGGAGATGAGAAATTAGGGTTGGTGAATTGTAGAAATTTTCCAACAACTCCTTCTGACACTTTCCGGTGGTATGGCCAGGAGCCATATGCTGCTGTCACACATATGGCCTTTCAGCAGCAACTCTCACTAGTCATTAGCCGTCTGAATTGAGCCTAAGGTCCTGTTCAAATATGTGGAGATGAATTTTCGGCGTTTGGATGGGCAGATAGAATGCATAGTGCATCGCTTCCTGCTGATCACTTCCTTGAAGTGTCCGTTGATGCTGTCCATGTCACAGCCTTTACAGTGTTCACAGAGCAATGAGGAGCAGCCATGGTGTTGGCCTTTTGATCCTACGACTTTTGTCCAGTTTGCGTTTAAAGTATCCACTCACAAGGATTTGGTATGCTCGGGGCTATACTAAAATATATTTGAGAAAATGGTTGGCTTTATACCAGTTGCTGAAGGTTAAATTATGATGGAGGGACAAGCACAAATGTCTGAGAAGAGAGGAGATGCAGTGCTACACCGCTTCAAATGAGTGTGGGTGACAGTAGGTAAAAGAAAGATATAAACGGTGGTAACGAGGTGTCTAGATGTATCATCAAGGTACAAGAAGGTATGTATATGAGGTTATCCAGACGGTGGAACATGGGGAAAGAAACCTGTGGGTAAGGAGTGTGTAAAGGGAGCGACAGGTGGTAAAGGTGAGGCAAGAGGTTGTTTAAGTAATGAACAAAGGTAGTGTGGCTGATAGTTAATGTCAGTATGGAGTGGGGGGGGGGAGATGAGAAAGAGAGAGAGAGAGAAGTGGATCAAGAAGCTGGAAGTGATTGTGGGGCACAGGAGTCATTGAGAATCGATTTGACGAATCGATTTCACTGGACGAAAACTGTGATGTAGAGAATTGTCATGTACACACACAGGCATAAAGACAGACGCACAGACACACACACACGCACATACGCATGCATGTATGTATTTCTATGTTTGTAAATGTAAGTGTGTTTATGTTTGACCCCACCAGCGCTTGACAGCCTGTGATAGATTTTTTTTTTACATTCCCGTAACCTAGCGGTTCGGCAAAAGAATTTGCTATAATACGTATCACGCTTGGAAGATATTAGTACCACGGTTGATTCGTTTAACAAAACCATTCAATGCAGTGTCCCAGCATGACCGCAGTCCGATGACAAAAACAAGAAAACGATGCGTCACCGTCGTACAAGCGGAGTTCTTTTCTTCTTGAAAACCTTTTCTGCCACGGGAAAAGATTGCCTTGTTTGAAACAGGTGAGGTTTGGTGTCCGGAATGGCATCTGGTTTGTAGTAAAACTGGTTCAATGAATACTGTCTGACCCACTCAAGCATGGGGAAATGTTGCTTAAGATAATGATAATATACATGCCTGGGGTATTCAACACTCTGTAGCGGACCAATGAAGCTGGAACACCGATGTCTGAGGATTTGATGATGATATTTCTGTGTTTTTAATAGCCTAAGTTTCTTAAGAGAAGTCTACCCTAAACAAAACTCAAAATAAGTGCCCCTCCTGAGTTTGGATATGCGTAATAAGTGGTTCACACACATACTCTGACATAGAGATGTGTACACACACGTAAACATTGGCAGTTGTGTTATATTAGTATTATTTCTATCATTATCAGAAAAAGTATCAATGAATTCAAACATTCTTTTCTCAACAAGATGATGAAACATTTCCGTTTGTGTTCCATACCCTGTATAGCTTATCGTCCCGCATGGAGAAAAAGGTTATTCGTGAAATGGATGCCCTTTCTTCGTCTTTCAGATGTTTTAATAAACTCCTTGGTAATGAAATAGATGCCATATTCTTTACATCTGCTTCTTGTTGATCGGGATTTAGTGAGCGATTTATCTGGTGGAAAAAAAGAAAGATAAATAGAAATTAATAAAGAATAAATAACACTGCTACAATTGTTGCTGCTATTATTGTTGTAACCTCTTCTTCTACAACCACTACATGACGACAACATTGCAAGTAACATAATATCTAAACCTACCAGTATCATAAGCAACCATTGGGGTTTCTACGTCGGTCAACTAATTATTGGTCTATTCAGTAATTTCCTACTTTCTGCCTCAATCGGTTTCTTGTCGTGGGATCGCAGTGACATGAAAACTGAAGTATTTTGTACAAAAGTCTGTTTATCTTATTGTTTTCAACCAATGACTTAAGTTTCTATATATTCCTGAAACGTTTTGTACCAAGCACGCATAGATACAACCAAATACATACGTATAATCCCTTAGCTACATAGAATTACACATGATAATGTATATAGCTGAAACATGCACAAAATTTGTATATTTTTCTGATGAAGCAAATAATAAAATATAATGCAATCATTTGTATTAATCTAAGTTCTAATTATTTTGTTATGTTGCTCATTTATTTAATCTGGTTGATATATACATATACATACATATATACACATACGTACATATAAAGATATATATTTGTATGTATACATATATATATATGTATGTATATATATATATATATATATATATATATATATATATATATATATATATATATATGTATATATATATATATATATATATATATATATATATATATATATATATATATATATATATGTATGTATATATATATATATATATATATATATATATATATATATATATATATATATATACGAAATTAAAATAAGTAACAGGACGTCAAGTAGTAGTGCAGTACACCCATTTCAAGGAGATCCATTTAATTGAACAATACAATCCGTAAATTAGGTACTTAAATTCAATTTAAATACAGCGCTATCTTTGGCTGCAAGAAATATGGATTTTCAACAGAGAAGATATATTAATAACATTTTTTTCTTAAATAATTTATCAGAGTTAGAGGATGAAAGAATTTCATGTTGCCATTATTGTGGCAAGGATATCTCAGAGAAGAACAAGGTATGAACTTTATAACCAGCAGCCCGCTATGAACTGTCAACTGACATTGCTCTTTATTCTCAATAAACGCAGTCTTGTAGTCTTAAATTTTTTTTGATGATAAGAAGGTAGATAAATTGGAAATGAATTACAAGCCTATCACCACCACGGTGTCCCATACCACTCCAAAATTGTTGTTTCAGAGTCGTACTGCGCTGCTACTTAACATCCTGTTGCTTATTTAGATTTTATTCACCACATTTCGACCTGTGCGGATAATACCGGACTGACATGGTGCTTTAACTTAAGTACCTAATTCAACTGAATCTTAATTACTTCCTCTCTCTCTCTCTCTCTCTCTCTCTCTCTCTCTCTCTATATATATATATATATATAATATATATATATATATATATATATATATATATATATATATATATATATATATATATATATATACATGTATGCATATATATGTATGTATACATGTATGTATACATATTATACAGATGGTGATGGCTGAAAAGTCCTTGGCTTTGGGTAAAAGAAAATACAGAACATAATTCTATTCGACATATTCCCCTATCAAATTCACGCACTTATTGCCGTGATTCTATTTTACCAACCCTTGTAAAAGAACCTGAAAGACTGGGCTTCCAACCAGGCCTTTCGCGATTCCCTACAACCAATGAACTTTTTTGCACCTCTTGTAGACAGTTATATCGATCGATCTTATAGATAGATGGATAGATTGATAGACGTCTTGTCTTTTACATTTGAACTGTAAGCCGTATCACATTATATAGGTTCAATAGCTATTTTATGTGACAATAAACGTAATTATATTCCATTCTAATGTATTTATGAACTTGGGTGTTCATAACAAACGGTTAACAAGAGAGTAATCATGAGATCGTTTTGTACCATTGTGCTTCCTTCTGTTTCATTAGTTCCATATGAAACACCATAGAAAAGACCATCGAAAGTGTCCCTATTCACTTTGGCAACACCAATAGCAAGATTACAATATATAGCTGTGATTTGCTTCTCTTCCAGTGGAATCTTTTCTGGGATTGCTTCTGCAATCTGTTTAAAAAAATCAAGAAAACGACTTTCAAGTAGCAATGTGTTTCGAATACGTAATTAGCTTTAGGTGTAATTACACTAATTATTTCAATTAACACATTTTTGCATGCTACTGTTGCTTCTACTAGTTCTGTTGTTACTATGTTAGCATTGATGCTGCAGCTTTTATTATTTATGTCACTGCAAATATGACCGCAGGATCTATTGATTTTCTTCTTCTTCTTCTTCTTCTTCTTCTTCTTCTTCTTCTTCTTCTTCTACTACTACTACTACTACTACTACTACTACTACTACTACAACTACTAATATCAAAAGCGATGTGTATATTACCTGTTGGCACTTCTCTTCTCTTCTTCTGCCCCAGCCAAAACCTCCTCTTGTGTATTTATCAAATTGTTGATACAACGAAGTACATTGCCTAGTGTTATATTGGCGGACACTTTCGATATCAACGGCACCATTTTCTCAAGAATTTCTACAGTCAAGACAATATGTTCTTCTTTGAAATACACTGACTTTTGCGGATATTTCCTGCAATAGAAAATATAATATGAAATTTATGGGAATTACAGTCGCTTTAGTAGAAATATTAGATACAAATTAAGTGTCACATAACAATTAATGAATCACCGGAAGTTAATTAACAACTCCGACTCTAAATAGCACGGATTGCTAAAGTTCGGTTTATTAGTTGAATTCTCATTGTTATACATCCTTAGTATCTCCTGGTCTGTAACATTAACTGCAACAGTGGGCGAGCTGTACAATACTATGGGGACCTTTATAGTTGAGTAACACAGACATTTGGTGATGGCAGTGGTTGTTGGGGCTGTACATAATGTCATTGACAACCAATGAGCTGACACACCAGCCATCATAAATAGTCATTATTACCTACCAAATAACCAGCAGTTTCGTGGAAGGGGCTAAGGTGATTTCATTGACCCCAGTGCTCAGTTAGCGTTTATCTTATCGACACAAAAATGATGAAAGGCAAAGTGAACCTTGGCAGAATTTGAACTCAGAATATAAAGACAGCTGAAATACCGCCAAGCATTTTGTCTGGCGTGCTAAAGATTCTGCCAGCTCACCGCCTAATTTAAGAATTAATATTGCTAAGTTTTCACAAAAGCCTAATAAAAAATTGAAATAATCATATACTCCGTACACATGAAAACTCTCTTCCATTTTACAGCGCCGTAATAACATTTGAGAGAGATAAATTGCTCATATTCTGTGACAAACAGCTATGTAAACTGCTTGGTTGAAGCTTAAAATATTCTATACCCTCCAAGCCAACGTAATGCAAACAAAGAGACATGTTGTTTTTTCTGCTCCTTTATCTACTCAGCCTCTCTACAGAAAGTTAAGGAAGATGTAGTTTTAAGGCTATAAGGATAAAAATCAACCCTCCTAAGTTACACATTCTGTCATAACGTTTCCATAAGTGAGTCAAAGGATTTGCTGTTGGACGAGATGGATACATTGCTATAGACGTCAAAAGGGAGGATACGGCACATTACATATTGGTTATTCATTTTAATTACAAATACACACACGCTCCCCCACTACACACACAGAGAGGGGATAGTGAAATAGACAGAAAGAACTCACAAACATATACTTCTTCTGCTACTTTGCTAATTCCACTAGTGTAAAAGTCCGTCAAAAACACTTTCTCGCTTACCTTTATCAATGTCTTTTCTTGCAATGTCCTTTAGTCGTCGAGTGATCCACTCCGTATTGTAGCATTGAGACATATCTGGTTCTTCCCAGAAAGCAGTAAACGGTGAACACTTTGGTGATATCGTATATTGGCTTGATGCCTTTTTTATATGTCCCACCGTTCTTGGTGAACTGAAAAAATAAATGTAAAATATTGTCAGTCGTGTATTTTCATTGTAAGAGGAATTTTATCAATCTCAGAGGAATATAAGAAACATTCGATCTGGTCGTGATTTGAACTCATAATTTAGTGAAAGAAGGATAAATAGTTCAATGCATTTTAGGGAAAAATCTATTATTTACTCCTCATCCCCTATCTTCAAAACTAATGTCAAATATTTTCTAACTAGAGTTCAGGTAAAAAACAATATTCCTGCATCTGCTTTTATTTATTATGTGTTGGTTTTGATTATTTAATACAAGATACGTTGGAATGGTATAGGTGATGCAATATTAAAGAACCAGGTTATTAGTTCAAGTAGCGACAGCGGCAGCAATAGATTTGCATCTATTTTCCTATACATGCACAAATTTGAATAATTCTATCACTTGACCTTGTCTTTATACATAAAAGTCAGCCTCTGGGAGGAACAATTTAGATGTTTAGCTAGTGGAATGATGTGGTAGAAATGACAGAAGGCTGACCGTGTTACAAAGTCTGTGATGAATCAAATCCCAGGATGACCAACATATACTAGCAAGATGTATAGCTCTACAGTAATCATAAAACTGAATAAATAATATTTGCCTGAAACCAACAGAATCACCGATAGATTCTATTGGCTGTATCTGGGTATATGCCTTCTTCCCTACAGTTATTTTGTGAAATTCTGGGACTTACAAGAATCATTAAATCTTTGTATAATATTGATTTCAAATTTTGGCACAAGGCCAGCTATTTTGGGCGGGGGTAATTCGATTACATAAACACCATTGTTCAATTGATACTTATTTTATCGAACCCGAAATGATGAAAGACAAAGTCGACCCTGGTGGAATTTGGTCTCAGAATGTAAAGTCGGAAGAAATGCTGCTAAGCATTTTATCCGGTGCGATAACTATTCTGCCAGATCTCCATCATAAAGCTTTGTCTAATATTAGTTTCTAATTATGGCACAAGACCAGCAATTTCAGGGAAAGAGATAAGTCGTTTACACCAATCCCAGTGCTCAGTAGGTATTTATTTCATCGACCCGAAAAAGTTAAAGGCAACTTCAACGTTAGCGGAATTTGAACTCAGAATATAAAAACGAATGAAATGAAAGCTTTGTATAATATTGGCGACAAAGCAAATCTAGGTAGTTAGGAAAAGGCTAAATTATATCAAATAATGTATAAAATGTAAAAATGCTGGGAGAAGAGATTGCAACCGATGGACATTTAATTCTATCGTGTTAATCCATCTAGCTGTTATTTACGCTACCAAGTAACATTCTCTCATAATAGGATGGCGCTGAAAAACTTCAAAATTTGAGTAGCAATAAATCAAAATAAACCAACCAGTATCTTGTTGCTACATATGCATGACATGGGATCTCTGCAGTAGTTCCTATTTTTGTCATTGGCCAATAGAAAGTTCGATTGTTAGCTGATGTTGTGCTTTCATCACAAACCACTGAAAAAGAAACAATATGTAGATATGAGAGAAGCCAATAGGAAGCAGTAGTAGTAGTAGTAGTAGTAGTAGTAGTAGTGGTGGTGGTGGTGGTGGTGGTGGTGGTGGTGGTGGTGGTGGTAGTAGTAGTAGTAGTAGTAGTAGTAGTAGTAGTAGTAGTGATGGTGGTGGTAGTAGTAGTAGCAATAGCTGTAGCAGCAGCCGTTGCTGTTGTAAATAAATAGCTTGGAAGTGCTGGCTAATTTGAGAACAATGTGTCATAAAGTGTTACAAACACATATGGAGAGCGATATACTCTTAAACCATCAAAAATATTGAAAATATTTTAGATCGTGAGGCAAGGCAGGCGTGACCTTAACACCGATCTATTAATCATTTCGCTCGTAAGTGGTTCACCATCAACTTTCCATGATATGTAAGGAAAGAAATATTTACTTCCCTACTGAGATATGTACAAAGTATGGACATGTATGGCAGTGACATACAGGAAGTCATTGAAAGAGGTAGATGCTGATTGAAGAAGGATGAAATGAGTTTGATCTTCTGGATAAGAAATGCTTAATTTGGAGATAATTTGAGCTCATCATTTTTTGAGAATATAACTGAGAATGAAAGGTCTTGGTCTATATCACCACAAATACATTTTTTTTATTAGCCACACAGGCCTCAACAAAGATGCGACAAATACAATGTAGAGCTTTTCTTTTTGGGAGGGGGAAGGGAAAAAAAGGAAGTAGGGGGGTGTCGATCAAATGGGATCGTAGGAAAGAAAAAGGGGGGAGTTCGAGCAAAAGGGATCGAAAAAAAATAGCGATTAATAGGGATCGTGTATCACAGTAATGTTCTCGTATAAAAAGGGGAGGACAGTTTAGGTTTAGCCGTGGAAAGAAAAGCCTACAGAAAAGACCACGGTAACCTAGGTCAATATTGTCATTGTTATTGAAGATACTATAACAGTAAGTGACTCTCTTTGCCTTTTTGTTTCTTTTTCTGGATTTTTTTTCTAGTTCATAGGGTTATGCTCAAGGTGACTCCATCATTCACACGTGCCATCCTTGCTACATTCACCCATCTTTTTTGAAGCATTCACTAGACAAGACTTCCCTTTCTACTCTCACCTTCCTCTTCAGGTGATACTTGAAGAAGTTGATGAGATATTGCCCAGAGAGGAAAGTCTTTGTCTCTAGACCTTTCAGACGCGTCCACCATACACGCTCTTTCGCCATAGCCACAAGTACGATGAAAAGAGCTCTTCCTTCTCGTTTAAAGGAAGGAGGCGCGACAATATTCATGATAGACTCGGCTGATAGACCCACTCGTCCCACACGCGATAGCATTTGTTCGACGTAAGCCCACAGCTCGGAAATGGTGGGACACTGTACGAGTGCGTGCATCTCGGACAGGTCGGCCCTGTGTTTCTCGAGCCATGCCTGTAGAGCTTATCCCGAACGGGTAGTGCTTCTCGATAGTACTGCCAGGCCAGGGATCTCTGGAAGTTATCCATAGGTCCCGGCCCGAAGGTCGTCTTAAACGGGCGGCTCAGGTATTCCTCGTCGACGCCCAGGTTCGCCCCGAGATCGTCGTCGTACCTTCCCTCCACTAATCCACTATAGAATGCGTTAGTTGTGATGCAGTCGCTCAAGGTTGACCTGAATTGTTGGAGTTGCCGGAGAGCAACGCGACACTCGCGGTGCCATTCGCCCTTCCTCGGCCTCTTCTTGATCCACGACTGCAGTTCGGTCATGGAGACGAGCTGCGGGAAAGCGCGCCGCACAAACGATGACCACACCCGTTCACCGTTGTCTACGTAGAGCCGAATTTTAAAGACTTTTATATTCATATATGACCCACGACGGTGCTACAGACTCGCATCGCAACTCACAATACAAACGTCAACATACTGCCTGACCCTCTATTATCTCCCTTTTCACCACATTACCAGGAATCCTTCGGAAAATTCCAAGGACAATAAACATGGCTTGTGTCGGGAATAGAAGCTATATATAAAATCCTACAAAATTGATTATAAAATGAAAACTATATATATATATATATATATATATATATATATATATATATATATATTTCGCGTTCAAAATAATTTTTCTCTCGCCTTGGCCTAACAACCTGATCTGACACATTTGTGGATTTAATGAAAGTGAAATAGAGTAAAGAGCGAAAAATGTGTTTCTATTTTCGAAATGTACATATAAGGCCATTTTGTTTCAATGGAAGCATCGCGCTTTCATTTCGTAAAAGTTTGTCAAGAACAACGAATCCGTAACTGCAACACGAACAGCGTTCCATGTGCACCTAAAATTTCGTAGACATGATCCCGTATCTGTTCGAAATTTAGCAACAGCAGAATTCGGCGTTTGGAGTCCATACTTCTTCGAAGAAGTCACTATTACACTGGCTGTGAACTCTGATCGATATTGTGTAATGCTAGAGACTTTTCTGAAACCCATATTTAATGAGCTTGACAATAGGGACAATGTTTGGTTTCAACAGGATGGGGCAACATCGCACACTTTTCGACGTGTGATGGGAATTTTGGGATATGTTGCCCGGTCATTTGATCTCATTGCGCAATGACATCGGTTAGCCGATCATCTAATTTGAACCCGTGCGATTTTTTTCTGTGGTTATACATGAAATCAGAGTTATACACTCATCGTCCTCGATCTATTGAACAATTAAAAGATTCGTCAAGAAATTGCTGCCATTCCACATAAAATGACCATTCGAACTATGGAAAACTTTCGTGAACGCCTTCGACAGTGTATGGATTAGAATGAGGAGATAGGTCAAAATGGAAACGGGAAGAGAAAATGAGAGGAAGAAAGAGAGAAAAAGAGAGAAAAAAAAAACTAAAGAGAGAAAAAGTGAAAAGCGTGGGAAAAAGTGAAGAAAGGGCGAAAGAAGTGAGAGGAGTGTTAGTTAGTGGTGAAGATAATGTGAGGAGAGGCTGGAGAGGAGTGGGGGAGGGCAAAATAAAATGCTGATTTATTGAAATTATCCGAGGTTCGAGAAAATATAAATAAATAGTTATATGTATGAGAGAAAGAGAGAGAGAGATAGATAGATAGAGAGAGAGATAGAGTCAGTGTGCGTGTCCTATGGAATTATCTACTGAGGTTGATGATGATGACAACGACGAAGAGGATGGTAATGGTGATTGATGAAGCTAATTATGACGGTAATGGTGATAAAAGCAATAAGAGACACCTTACTTACTTTCATCAATGAATTCCATGTGACTTTGTGGAAATCCTAAATTACGCAATGCCTGGGATTCGTTCAAAACTTGGGAGATATTGCGCCGCAGTTGACTTTTAGTCATTTCGCTAAATACTGTACAGTAAATAGCAAATATTTTATTTCTGTTAGAGCTGAAATAACAATAGATACATGTAAGTCGGCATGTATGTATGTATGTAGATAGATAGATAGATAGATAGATAGATAGATAGATAGATAGATAGATAGATAGATACACACATACATACATACATACATACATACATGATGGCCGTCTACTCGTGACCGAGGAAGACATTTGCCGACCTTCAGGAACATTGTGCGCACTAGGACTAACTTATATTTTGCATTTGCGGCTCCGTTGATGGCTAATGAGCCCTGCATACACGACTGCAAACATTGCAGACCAAGCTTTCCCCATTCACTATACGAGCCGTGCGCTTTATACATACATACATACATACATACATACACAGGGCGGCTTTTAAGCTAGCTGCTATAGATGGCTCTTCATTGGGCCTTGGGCCCAACAATGACACTTCATGCATTGAGTTCATATTAAATTTTATGAAACTTAAACAATATTTTTCCAGCAAAGAGCAATTTTCATCAAAATAATATAATACATAGACTTGGAACTTATTACAAAACTGCATGGTAAACATCGTTTGTCTTCCTATTCAGGAGTCAATACAATGTTTTCTGTCTAACCTCTTTCTTTCTCTCTCTCTCTCTCTCTCGCTCTCTCTCTCCCTCTCTCGCACTCTCTCTCTCTCTCTCGCTCTCTCTTTCTTTCTTTTGACGATTTTCAACCATCACCATCATCAGTACCACCACTATTGCCACCACAACTGCCATACACACACCATTCAGACTTCTGACGCCACCACCATCAATACCTTTGATTTCGACCCCTTCCCCTCTACCACCATCACTATTGTCTTTCACATCGCTTTCTATCACTGACTGCCCCGGCTACCACCACCACCACCACCATAGAGATAGATAGAAAGAGAGAGGGACAGATAGACAGACAGACAGATAGATAGATAGATAGATAGATAGATAGATAGATAGATAGATAAGTAGAGAGAGGGACGGGGTGGGATTCCTTTTCAATTTGAAATGTTTTTAACCATTTATCCATTATTTATTGAGTTAGTTCTTTACTATTGTATAGTTATTGGCGTGAGACTTGAGTTCAAGGATGGTGACCTCTTTTAGGATGACGAAATATAAGTTAGTCCTAGAGCGCACAATGTTCCTGAAGGTCGGCAATGGTCTTCCTCGGTCACGACTGGACGGCCATCATCATCAGGTATGCATGCATGTCCCTTATGTGAAAATGTTTGAATGAATGTGTGTGCGTATGTACATACATATACATACTGACACGTATATTTTCTTGAGTGATGTGCTTAATCGAACCCCATTTTAAGTCTGTCATTTGGAACCTTCGCTGTTTATGCCGGAGTCTTCTCTGTTGTAAACAATCAAGGCATGTCTTTGATTTCAGGATATCTTCCTATTTTCCTCCAACCAATCACAGTAGCCTTGTGAATGATCCTGAGCATTGACCGTCTTCCTGGCTAAGCGCTAAAAATATACTTTACCTCTCTATTTCGTTTTCTTCCTCTCTACTTCGTTTTCTTCCTCTCTCCTCCGTAGCATTACTCTTACCAACCCACACCCCCACATTAATTGTCCCTATGCCAACATTTACACTTTATGCAAACTTCACACGCTAGACCACAGTTTCTACCTACATATCTCATTTCGGTACCAAAGTTACTCTCTTCACACTTTATTACACACTCACACAACTTTGTTCCATTGGATATTCTATCTTTGACACACACATACAAATGCATACACACTGGTACATAGACTCATATATATTCACGCACACTTACTCTTCAAACACACACACACACACACATATCCATACTCACAAGTGCCCTCACACATTCACTCTGGCACCCACTGTTTTGCTTTGTATCTCTAAATCACTCACTTCTCTCTCCTCCTCCTCCCTTTTCCAGTCACTACTGCTTGGCTGCTACTAACTGCAACAGTTTACCTCCCATATACGCACACATACCGCAACCTTCTTCTCTCTCTTTCCATTCGTGCTCACTCTTCGAATAAAACCACTTTTGCTCTTCTCTCCTTCCTTCTTCAGCCATTTTCTGTCTCTCACTTAACACATGTGTACCAACCTTTTGATTGTACCGTCTACATTATTTGACCGTCATGAAGTGTGCCATCATCTTCAGACATTTTACATTACTGAATGTTTCGCCTGCATTTTGCCGTTTTTATCTTGTCTTGGTATTTGATCTTCTGAAGCAGCTTTTCTCTCGAATTCGAGTTTTATCCAATAGATTCTGCTGCGACTGTCCATGTCACGTCTTGCTGCCTTTACAGTGTTCACAGAGCATTGAACAGCAGTGAAGGCGTCTGAATTTTGGTAACCGTCATGAATTATCATGAATACAGGTAACTCTTTTCCAATATTTAGATGGCTTTCAAGGCGACAAGCTGGCAGAAACGTTAGCACGCCGGGCGCAATGCCTAGCAGTATTTCATCTGTCTTTACGTTCTGAGTTCAAATTCCACCGAGGTCGTCTTTGCTTTTCATCCTTTCGGGATACCAGTTGCGTACTTGTGTCGATCTAATCGACTGTCCCCCTCCCCCAAAATTTCGGGCCTAGTGTAGAAAAAATATTTAGATGGCTTTCAGTCCACCATATCAGCTTTTATCAGCTACAAATTTATATTTATGCTCTCCAACGCTTTTGACTGTTTACCAATGCACTAATTTTTCCTTAATATAATGGGACATAAAATCGTTATATTTAATACCGACACTCTGTATATATCCATTCTTCTACCATCTTCAACGCCGCTCATTATTCCTGGGAGGGTCATGAGGACATCTGGTGCCTCGGGTACCTCCTGCATAGGGTCCTATCAGAAGCAACTGCCAGTACACTTACTGATTTAATGCTCAAGCATGACCAAAGGAGGCTATGGATATTTTCTAGCCATCCCTTTTTGGTCTACCCCTTCATTCCCTGCTGTTTTGCATCATTTTAAAGAATCGATCTTGCGATTTTCTCATGTGACATCCTAATCGCATGTCAGCATTACCGGAAATGCAGTGGCACAATAAGGAAAAGTACCGACTCGATCTGGAGAGACTCCGTCATCTCCAATGTACACACTGTGTCGAGTAAAGCCACTCCAGTTTTTTGGAGGAATCCCTTTTCGGCCACTTCTATTTGCGATCAGACTCTTTCGGTCGTTAGTTAACATTCATGACCATAGGTGAGGATGGGCACGAAAACCAAACTGAAGATTGTGTGTTTGGCTTTGTTACCAAGTTTTCCTCTTCTGAGGATCGAATGCTGGAACATTTTTGTATCTCGGGAGGGTCATTAAGCCAATAATATACACACGTACTGGTTCTAGTATACTTTATTTATCGTCACTTTGTTAACAATTTGTTATCGAATTAACTAAATGAATGTTTGATTATCCGTTTGGTAAACCTATCAACCAGTTATGGTTGTTAGTGACTTTTTGTTGTCATTCGTTACGGCTTCAGCGACTCATTTGCTTTTGTTCTATGTTTATGTAGTTCTGAGTGAGAATGTACGTGAGAGAGAGGGTTAGAGAGTATGTCTGTGTGCATATGTGTGTGTACATGGCAGCGTACATTCATCTATATGTACGCTGTTGTGAATGTCTGCGTATGTATGTTTGTGCATGTGTGTGCGCGCGCCTGTGTGTGTGTGCGTGTGTGTGTGTGTGTGCCGTTGATGGTGTGTGTGATGCATTTGAATGTATAAATTCATTAAAGAGAAGATGTGAATGTAAAGCGTGCGAATGCTAAAACGTTTATTTCTCATATCTTTATCTTTAGTTTCCGTTTCATAAGAAATCATATTATAAATTTCAGAGAATAACCCGGATTTTCTTAGTGTTAATAATAAAAGAAAAGAAGAAACGAGAATTTTACTAACTTTGACATTGCGAATAATTCAGTATAGGTATTCGTTTCTCTGAACTTTCCAGCCACGTGCCATAGACTTTCACAGTTCTGTTATAGACTTTTTTAAAATGATTTACGAAGGCTGGCAAGTGACATCCACACCTCATAAGGTTATTGTTTCGGAGATAGCTGTAACAATAAAGAGAACTCTGAATGCGTTTCAGATCAACATAGAAATTCCTATGTGATTTGACAAGAAACGAAGATTATAAAATTGGAGCAGGTATATAAACGTTATGAAATTCATTTTTCTAAGTGTTGTTAATAACATCAATAATGTGAAATGCTTTCTAGTAGAAAGTGGAAGCATTAAGGTTCTATTCTCTTTTAGCTTACATATTGAATAATAAAGTACCTTTAAATAAGATTACTAGCCACTTGAAACGATTCTATTTTATCGTAGTTTAGGGACATTGTAGAGTCGGGAATTTGGTGGTAGGGATCTTGCGCTGCTGTATCTGAGAAAACTCATTTAGATGGGTGGTTTTGGCGCTAAGAAGGTCGAGTTTATTCTATGTAGCAATTGGTTTTAAAGCTAGAGACGTACCAGCGCAGAAACTGATAGATTACAGTTTTGTACATTTTATAACTTCAGTGACACAGACATGTATAGTAATATTCCTAATTAAGAAGGGGAAAATTAATATTCATTTGTGATATATCAATTTGAATATTTTCAGTGTTTTTAAAAAAAGAGCAACAGCAAAAACAACAACAACAACAACAACAATGATAATAATTAAATAATCATGACTATTTGAAGTGGGAAATACGAACGTTGTGGTCGATGAAGCGAGTAGAGGTGATACCAATAGTAATTGGTGCATTTGGATGTATTAGCACTCAACTACCAATATGACTGAAAACGATTGGTAAAAGTGTGAAGGTAGAACACCTAAAAGAAATCAACATTGCTTGGAACGCAAGAATTCTTGGAACGCAAGGGTTCTTGAAGTATAAACAGTAAACAAGTGTTACCTTGCTGGCTGTGGACAACTGACACTTTCCATCAAACCCAGAACAGTAAGCTGTGAGTTTGCATATGATGATGATGATGATGATGATGATGATGATGATGATGATGATGATGATGATGATGATGATGATGATGAGGAGGAGGAGGAGGAGGAGGAGTGGGATAACCCAACGAGCTGAAGAGAAGAGAAAAGAATACCTTCTTTAAATAAGAATGCATGGACAGTTTGAAAGGAATAAACAGGACGTTAAGGTTAATACAGCATCGTGGGCATGTCTGGAGCGAGGTGAATTGAAGCGTACCACTGAGAGCCTGATCATTGCTGCATAAGACCAGGCTCTCGCTACCAATTCAGTGAAGTATAATATCTATACAACTTCTGACACCCTGAAATGAAGACTGTGGAAAGGGTGTGGAAATGTGACCCACTTGATAAGTGGATGTGAGAGCCGAGCAGAAAAGGAATACGAGCACCGCCACGATAAAGTGTGTGCGTATCTTCATTGGCTTTTATGTTATAAATACCAATATGAAGTAACAGAGAACTGGTATGAGCATGTACCAATTAAAGTTATGCAGGAAGATGGAAAAGTAACGAGACTCTGGGACTATGATTTTCAGACGGATCGTGTTGTCGAACACCGTCGGCCGGATATTGTCATATTGAATAAGAGAGACAAATACTGTCAGATCATTGATGCAGCCATACCAAATGACTACAATATTGTGAGTAAAGGGGTTGAAAAAAACCACCAATACTCCGAAATAAAAGTGGAAATGGCAAGATTGTTTGGAATGCGAGAGGGTAATGTAAAAGTGATACCAGTGGAGATCGGAGCGTTGGGCTCAATCCCATTGAAACTTCAAGACTTCTTAAAGCAACTGGAAATCCCATGCAAGATTGATGTCTTGCAGCATGCAGCCTTGATGGCCAAAGCGCACACCTTAAGGAAAGTATTACCTGTCTGAGGTCCTAGCTGTGACTTGACAGATGACCAAAGACTCCGATGCGTTTCTACCTACACTATGTTATGAAGGAATACTACTACTACTACTACTACTACTACTACTACTACTACTACTACTACTACTACTACTAATAATAATAATAATAATAATAATAATAATAATAATAAATGCCTTAATACAGTACCGGGTAGTGGCTCTCATAGCTTCTGATCTTAATTGATTGGAAGTGTTATCATGTACATTGTTTTGTCTTGGTATAAAAGATGGGCTACAACAAATCTTCTGCTCATTATCACAGATTTGCTTGTCAGTTGTTTGACCTTAACCAGCAGGGAATGTCTCTGATCACAAGCAGAAATAGTGGGGAAGCATCATAGCGATGTGCTGAGTGAAATTCTTTGAGATTTTTATAATTCACCTTTGGGAACACGGGTGTCTTGTTCATCATTCTTAAACAAACCTAATTCAGGGACCTCTTGAACAGGATGGGCTACTCAACCTAAAGAAAATTCTAACTGGACCCCACCTGCAAGATCATATGCTGTTTATCTTGATATAAGATTACCCTGTTGCGCACATATGATTGTGATGCATGTGCCTAGCGTACCCTTACCAGACATATAGTCATGATTGGTATATTGGTCTTCGTATATTTTACCCTAGTGTCACTTCGGTGGTATGCGCTACTCTTTCACCAAAATAATAATAATAATAATAATAATAATAATAATAATAATAATATCAATTAAAAAAAAGGAAATATAATGGGAGTGACAAAAGAAAAGACCCATGGTGGAAAAGAAGAATACAAGCGGGGTTACATATACTCTCGAAGGAAATTTCTTTGTTAGACCCAAAAGAGAAAGTGGAGCTTAAAAGCGAACAAAATATAGGGTCCTGAAAAGGAAATATAATATTGAAATAAAGGGCCTGAAAGTGGTAATGGAGGAACTGAAGCAGCGCCTCGTTGCAAAGAAAAGCAAAGATGGTAAGATACGACCAAAGAATGGAGGGTTACCACCAGAATAGGTCATTCAGAGTAGATCAGAAGAGATTCTATAGAGAAATAAATGGAGAGTGTACAGATGAATAGCTGATACCAGATAACAATAAAAGTCAAAGGTTTTGGAGTGACATCTGGAGCAAAGACAAAGAGAACAACAAGGATGCTGAATGCTTGCAAGAACTGAAACAAACAGTAGACTGTCCAAAACAGGCAGAACTAGTCATTTCAGTTAGGGAAGTGAAGGAAATCAGCAAAAAGATGAGCAACTGCAAGGCCCCGGCACCAGATGGAGTTCAAGGCTATTGGATCAAAAGATTTGGTGAATGCCATGCACGAAACGCTGCGCAGCTCAACCCCTTGTTAAATGCCAATCAAGTAATACCAGAGTGGTTGACATTGGGTAGGACAGTGCTGTGTTTGAAAAACATCGAAAAAGGCAATACGGTAGACAATTAACTTCCACATATGTTTGCCATATATGTGGAAGTTATTGACTGGAATACTCGCAGAGTCTGGGGAAAAAATGGAGTCCTGCTACATGAGCAGAAGGGTTGCAAGCGTAAGTGCAGAGGTACCAAGTATCAACACCTGATAGACAAAACTGTACTTAGAGACTGCATGAGGAGGAAAAGTATCTTAGCCATGACATGGGTCGACTATCGTAAGGTGTTTGATATGATCCCACACTCTTGGATAATGGAATGTATGAACTTATTTGGTATTGCATCAAATGTTGAGCGACTGCTTGGAAAAAGCATGGCGAATTGGAGGGCGGACTCGACAGCATACGGAAGACGTTTAGGGATGGTAGAAATCAGGAGGGGCATCTTCCAAGGGGACTGCCTGTCCGCACTGATCCTTGTATTATGCTTGATGCCACTAACACTGATACTGAAGAAAGCAAAAGCTGGGTATGTATTCAAAAGCCACCAACAAAAGGTCAACCATTTGTTATTCATGGATGAGTTCAAAACTTTATGGTGAAGATGAAGCCTGAGTCAGTTCCGTCGTTGATACGTTGCATACTTTCAGTGCTGATATCAGAATGGAGTTCGGACTGAGGAAGTGTGGTGTGTTAGTCTTGAAGAGAGGCAAAATCAAATGTATGGACGGGCTATCGATACCGTCGGGGGAAGTTATGAAGCAGATAGAAGAAACGGGCTATAAGTACTTGGGGATTTTCGAAATCGATAAATTGATTGAGAAAGAAATGACCGAAAAATTTAAGATGGAGTACTTGCGCAGACTGTGACTTATGCTTTAGTCGAAATTAAACGGACGAAACAAGATTGAAGCTATCAACACCTGGACGGTTTCATTCCTTAGATATGGAGCAGGGGTAATCGCATGCACAGTAGACGAACTAAACAGCTTAGACAGAAAGACAAGGAAGTTGCTAATTAAATATGGGACACTCCACCCAAAACAAGTGTCACAGACAGACTATATGTACCAAGGAAAGAGGGGGAATAGGACTTATTGGATGTGAACACAGCATTAGAGTAGAAGAAAACAACATAGCATGGTATGTAAAAAATGCCACAGAACCGCTATTATTAGAAGTAAGAAGGTCAGGCTTGTGTAGGATGAAAGATTACAAAGATAAAGCACTGCACAAGCAAATGAAAACGATGGAAACTGAAAATAGATAGGTAAAGAAAAGAATGCACGGACAATTTCATAGGGATGTTGAAGATAAGACAGACAGAGAAAAAATAGCTGTGGATGACTAAAGGTGATTTAAAACCGGAAACCCAAGAAGAAGCACTAAGAACAATTTACATAAAATACAGAGTAGACAACACATCAGAAAGTGATAAATGCAGAATCTGTGGATAAAATGGTGAAACTGTATGGTATATTACCAGCCAACGTACGCCACTAGCTCAGAAGGAATATAAGAGACGCCACGACTATATAGCAAGGCTTGTCCATTGGACACTTTGCAACAAGTATGGACTTATTAGAGAAAAAAGCTGGTACGACTACAAACCCGAAGGCATCATCGAAAATGATAACGCAAAGAGCCTATGGGATTTTATGATTCAGTGCGACCGTGAGATAGAGAATAGGAAGCCAGATATAGTCTTAACTGAGAAAGAAAGCAAACTATGCTGGATCATAGATATAGCATGTCCAGCTGACAAAAAGGTATGCGATAAGGAAGAAAATTCGAGATATGACAGGTTTGCTTGGGAGGTAGTGGTACCAATAATTGTTGGGAACAGTGAGGAGTAAAAATCTTGAGAAATACAAGGAGCAAATAGGGGCTGCAATAAGGATACAGCATTTGCAGAAAGCAGCACTGCTTGGAACCGCTCGAATACTCCGGAAAATGCTCGAAAAATAAGAGGTGTTACCTTAGTTCACTGGTAGTGAACAGCTGACACCATAGTACATCTCCAGCGTTAGAAGCTGTTCAAAGGCAATAATAATAATGATAATAATAATAATAATAATAATAATAATAATAATAATAATAATAATCCTTTCTAGTGGAAGTACAAGGTCTTAAATTGCAGGCCTTGTGCTTATCATAGAAAGAATATTATAGTCCCTAGATAACCAAATTACCAAATGGTTTCGTGATAGAAATACAGAGGCAAATGCAGCAATCATCAGAAATATCTGAATGGAGTTGTTGTGGATATTATTCCTTCTGATAACTCCGTTGCCATAAGGATATAATAAGTAATAACAATATATATGTGTGTGTGTATGTTTATGTATGCACATACGCATGCACACACAGGAATCTTTATATACATGTGTGCATGTAGGTCGGTATGTAGGACACTCCCTCGACTCCTGTTAATTATGTGTATTTATAAACATGGAGGAAACTAGATCAAACCAACCCTCTGATATTTGAACATAAAGTTTTCGATGATAATATTTGACGAGGAACTGAGAATTTGATGACCTCATTTTATTATCTTCATTTTCCTATAAACAAAGAACCTTGTTATGCTTACATTTCAGCTATTCTGGGGAGGAATAAGAAAGCGCCATCTTCATATTTTTCTATTGGGTTGTTGTTCAAATTTCTGTAAACAGAGACAAATATTACACACGGTAAAATAAGTAAAATTTAAATAAATCAGTTATCTCCTGTTCAGTACTAAATTGCGTTAAACGCTGATATTACACACTACAATTGTTTATTTCTCTTTATAGTTCTTTATAGAAGCGTTGTTTGAACAAGAATAGGTTCCTTCAATCTAACTTAATTATCCTAAGAGAAAATCTGATAACAAAACAGCAAAAGATGGAAGAGGATAAAATATAAAAATAACAAATTAACAACGAGACTTTCTTATGTTCACAATATGGGTTTTAATTAAAATTCTCATTTATGATACGAACATCATTCTCCATATTGGCATGGTTCTGTGGCAAAAAAGTTACTTCTCACGTCCATAGATTCTTTAGTCCAACTGTGAGGCGCCTTGGACAGGTAACGTTCACTATAACCTTGAGTGAGTAAGCTTTGTGAATAAATTTGCAACCAGAAACTATGTGGAATCCCATCGTACACATGTGCGTGTGCTTGTCTTGGTGTCTATCCCCACCAATGCTTGATAACAAATGTTGGTTTGTTTACATCTCTTGTAACTTAGCGGTTCCAATTAAGTGCCAGATTTTAAAAAGTCAGTACTGGGGATGATTTGTTCGAGCAAACCCTTAAAGTTAGTGCCCCAGCATGGACGCGATCTAATGACTGAAACAAAGAATATTAAAAGTATATACTCCAGTGACAATGTATGGATATAAGAACTTTTCAAAATGATATTTATTATTACAATAATATCTTCGGAGTAGTTCACAACTTAGAAAATCAAATTCGAAGTACATAAAAAATTAATGTTTACCTTTAACTTTTAGTAGAAAAAATATACGTGATTGAAGTTGCAGAGGAAACGGTGGAAGGAAATAGTCATGATGACATGTTAGAATATAATAATTAGCGAATAAGAATGGGTGATTAGGCAGATGAATATGATCATGATGGCTCTGATGATGATGATGATGATGATGATGATGATGATGATGATGATGATGATGATGATGATGTAGGAGGTGATGAAGAATTAAGGGTGAAGGAGTGGGAGAAGAATAAAAGACGAAGACAAAGGAGAGGGAAAGGAATAAGAAAACGAAAAATGAGAGGAAAGAGAAGAAGAAGAAGAAGAAGAAGAAGAAGAAGAAGAAGAGAAGGAGGGAGACAAAAGTGACAAGAAAGGTAAAAGAATGAGAAGGTGAAAAGGAAAAGCAAAAGAAGAAAAACAACAAATGAAGAAGAAAAGAAAGAGTAATAACTAGATTGAGCTGGATATGAAGGAGAACAATAGCCAGAACAATAAAGGGAGTGTTGAGAAAGGGGAGGAAGAGGGGTGGAAGAGGAGGAGGAGAAGGAGGAGGAGGAGAAGGAGGAGGAGGAGAAGGAGGAGGAAGAGAAATACGACGACGACACGGAAAGACGAAGAAGGAAAAGGACAGAAATGAAGAAGAAAGAGAAGAAATAGAAGAGAAAAAAGAAGAATGAGGAGGAAGAGGAGTTAGAAGAAGAAGAAGAAGAAGAAGGGACAGGATGAGGAGGAAGAGGTGATGAAGAAGAAACAGAAGACAAAAACAACAGCAACAACAACAACAACGAAGTCGGTGATGAAGAAACATAAAAGAGGCAAGAAGAAAGATAAGAACGATAAGAAGAACGATAACAAAGAAATTGAAAATGAGGATAGAAAGGAAAGAAATAAGACTATAAAAGATATTA
Source organism: Octopus bimaculoides (assembly GCF_046866305.1). Lineage (NCBI taxonomy): Eukaryota > Metazoa > Mollusca > Cephalopoda > Octopoda > Octopodidae > Octopus > Octopus bimaculoides. The sequence continues at coordinate 3,497,531 of NC_142957.1, read as the reverse complement.
TCAGAGATACACACGGATAGTAACGTACATGGGGCACAGTACAGGTTCTCTTGTGACAGGGGGAGAAAGAGAGAAAGAAAGGAAAAAGGGACAAAGGAAAAGAGGGACAGAGAGAGAGAGAATGGAAAAAAGGATAGAGAAAAAGAGGGACAGAGAGAGAGAGAATGGAAAAAGGATAGAGAAAAAGAGGGACAGAGAGAGAGAGAATGGAAAAAAGGATAGAGAAAAAGAGGGACAGAAAGAGAGAAAGGAAAAAGGGACAAAGGAAAATAGGGACAGAGAGAGAGAGAGAGAGAGAGAGAGAGAGAGAGAAAGGAAAAGGGAGAGAGAAAAAGAGGGACAGAGAGAGAGAAAGAAGGAAAAGGGAGAGAGGAAAAGAGGGACAAAGAGAGAGAGAGAGAGAGAGAGGGAGGGAGGGAGAGGGAGAGAGAGAGAGACTGAAATATATTTTATGCAAGAAAGGGAGAAAATGGTTAAAATGTATAAATAATGAGGCACTGAGAGAGAGAGGAGAGAGGGAGGGAGAAGATAATTGGTTTTGTAGGTGATGGAAAGAGAAGGAGGGAGAAAGAAAGAGAGTATCAGGTAAGGGGAAAAATAAGAGAGGCTGAGTAATATAGCAATAAATATATATATATAGTAAGGGAGAGAGAGAGAGACAGAGAGAGAGAGAGAAAGAGAGAGAAAGAGAGAGAAAGAGAGAGAGAAAGAGAGAGATGGAAACGAAATGCTTTACGTGTTTAGTAAGTTAGGAAGAGGAGGAGTTAAGAGAAAAAGCAAGGGGGAGGAAGCATTCTGTAATAAATAATAAGATGAGAGACAGAGGAGAAGAGAAAGAGGCAGAGGCAGAGACAGAGAGAGAGAGGGAGAGAGAGCGAGGGAACGATGAATATATTTACTAATAGAGGAAGGGTATGAGGTAACAAAGGAAGCAAAATGGGCGGAGTCGGCATAAATAGGGGGAAATAAAACAGGATAGTAACTCTTATTAAATCCCTTTTTGCATTAAACTGTATTAAGTTCTGTTTTGTTAAATAAAATCTGTGAAGATTTCCAAATCTGATTTAATGTAAATAATTAATCGAAGCGTTTATAAATTGGAGAATATGTTTAGGTAAGACGAAAGGAGTGTTTCATCTAAATATTTTGGTTTTTACTGGGTTCAGTTATTGCACAGTGGCCAGGCTGGGGCACCGAATTCATGAATGTTAATCGAATGAAGCAGCGCAGTATTTGCTTTTATTTTGCATTTTTTTTTTCTCTTTTGCGCATGGTACTTCTGTCGGTCACTTTTGGCAAACGGCTAAGTTTCGGGGATGTAAACACACAAACACTGGTCGTGAAGCATAAGTGATCTGTGAAATGCAAAGACGAACACACACACACACGCACGCACACACACACACACACACACACACACACACACACACACACACACACACACACACACACACACACACACACACACACACACACACAAACACACACAGAGTAGGTTAATGATTAATGATTAGCTAAAGAATTAAATATATCGATTCGGTGAAATACTCAGTGTTTCAGAATTACTCGCGTCGTTCAACATCATTTGGTTCCAATCGTTCACACTTTCATCTCAATACAAATCATAGACAGGCTGCTGCAGCACCTGAAATCACAAGTCCCTTCTTCGTCCCTTTTCCCTTAGTGGCTGCGGTGAAGCTTCCATTCGGCGACGCAATACACAGCACTTAGAAGAGGATCAGACTCATTCCCGCTGCTTAAACAAGTTTTCTGCAACTCGTTCGCTCTGAATACGCGTAAACGTAATCTGGGTGGATGCTGTAGAAGCAAAAACCACTTCACGCCTAACATACGAACACACACATTCATGCACGACTTTTTTCGTGCTAAACAATTAGAACGATCGCCGGTAAACGGCAGTTATATGTTCAACACTCTTTTTAATTTTTGTGTACTGGGTGCCTAATTAGAGCATCAAGGAAGCGGTGAATTAAAGGCCCTGGATCGAGTGCGAGTCTGTGTGTGTTTCTCCGTGTGTTATGCACCAAGCGAGGTCCGTTGCTCCAGCAACCGCCCAGTGATCTGCCTAGTTGTATCAGAATGAACGAGTCGAAAGATGCATCAGTAAACAGCGGAAGAAGGTCCGACACATTTGCCGTGTTACGTGTTGTGCCACCCAAATGGAAGCATCGCTGCAGCCGTAACGATAGAAGCTATGGAACAAGCTCGAGTGTGTGTGCGCCTGTGTGTTATGCGGCAAGTAGCAACTGCTACTGCAGCCGCCGTCCAGTGCTGTGTCCTCTCCACATCAGAATGATCTTGTAGAAAGAAGCGTCGGTAAACGGCGGTGAAAAGTCCGACACTCTTGTAAGTCCTGCGTATCGTGTCGCCTAACCAAAGATTCCTTACAACCGTTAACAAAAACACCATATCAAGGGTGAGTGTGGGTGTAACCGTGTGTGATGCACTGTGTATGCGTGTGTGTGTGTGTGTGTGTGTGTGTGTGTGTGTGTGTACAGCCAGAGAGGTAAAGAGATAGAAATCGAAAGATTACATATACATACATACATACATATATATATACATATAATAATAATAATAATAATAATAATAATAATAATAATAATAATGATAATAAAAATCTTTAAAATTCAAGAGGGGATCAAATTAGTAACTATAGAAACGAGTAAACGCATTCGCCACGTCAAAGTCGCTGTTCCATGTTTCTACTTGTTTAACCCCAGGCAGATTTTCCGCCAGTTGGCTAACGGGGCAACGATGCATCCCCTATATACAATATATATGGTTAGCAGGGGGAAAGGTTCTCTAACAATCCAATGGGATTAAACAAATAGTAAAATGGAACAGACATCTTGATGTGGCGAATGACTTTCCTTGTTTGTATCGTTTCTACTTTGATCTCGTCTGGAGATTTTACGACCAGCTCTCTTGATTGTTGCAAATCAGTGACCGATGGTCACTTTGTTTACAATATATGACTAGTGAGGGCGAGCCATGGCTATAGCCCTGGGGGGTCAGGTATTCGCGACTGAGGATAAGCGAAGCAGCTCGAAACTGAGTTAGTCTCGCGATCCTGTGTCTGCTAGGGGATAGTAAGGGATCGCTCCCTCTGATAGCAATATATATTGTATATAGAGGGGACATCTCCTCACTGATAACCAGCTAGTGGACCATCTGCCCGGGGTTAAACGAGTTGTAACATGGAACAGTCACTTTCTCTATTTCCCTACCCTTTCTCTCCCTCTCCTCCTCTCTCTCTCCGTACCACCTCATTATATCTTACTCTATCACTCCGCTTCTCTTACTATTTCTAAGAGAAGCTTTTCTCTTTTTGATATTTTCAGATTTCTCTGAATAATTTTCTCTCTGTGTTGACTCGGAAGTATTTAATTATTTAACAAACAATTAATCACATAATTACTTTGTAAATTTATAATCTAAGTTATTAGATTGTGCGGTTATTGCAAGGCAGTTTAAGAAGCATTTAGAATGAAAACTGTCCCATTTGTCGTCTCATAACATACAGGAAATAACAGCCAGTTGACCTTAAATTTCCGTTGTTTTTATTAGATAATTAAAACAACACTTTAAGAAGCTTCTCAGAACTTTTCTCATATGCGATCATTCTTCATGCTAGAAATAGAAACTAAGGGATTACAAATTTGCTTTATTATTCGTATAAAATTTGAAGTATATTTAAGAAGCATTTTGACAAGAACTTCAACTCTATATCGTTTCACTTCATGCTGGAACCTTCTATATACAATTTTGTCTCCTAAGTTGCCAAATATTATGCTAGAAATTAGCATTACACTGAAATTAGAATTGTTTTTTACAGAAATGTGAAGTACATTTGAAAACGAATCTTAAAGAATATCCTCCTTAGGTCGGCCTTACATAATGCTAGAAATAACAGCCAGGTACCTCAAATCTACATTGTTTTTGCTTATCAAGTTTATTGTCTTTTTATTCTCATCCTGAATACAGATGGTGAAGTCCATAGAGACATGTTCTTTTTCTCTCCATAGATGACACCTTCTTTGAGCTAGAAACAACAGGCATAGTACCCTCAGCTATATCTTAACAATTTCGGATTATATTTCACTTGAAAAATAAAATCACATTTAAGTACTTGTGTTTGTGTGTTTACGTCCCCTTCGCTTACTCGTTTGGCAAAAGCCTTCGGTAGAAGGAATACAATGCGTAAAATATTTGAAAAAAAAAAAGACTGCTGGTGTAATTCATTTGATTAAATTTTATCAAAGAAATGCCCCAGCTTAGCCCCATTCGAATGGCAGAACCCAGTAAAAATGACAAAATTGAAATTAAATCAATTTTTAAGAAATTAAAAAGAAAGCAATAAAATGGTTTTATACTTTATCATTCTTTATGTGAGATTTGGCTGTTGTTTCTAGCATGTGCAGCTGCAACAGTGGTTGTGTGACGATTGCAGAGAAGAGCGAAATTAAAGAGTAAGAATCGGAAATGCAAAAAGACGAAATGGTCAGATGTGAAACGAAAAACAAAGCAGTGATGAGGAGAAATGTTTGACATTTATTGATAATGTATTATAAACACTTCGATCTATTATTTACAGTAAATCATAATTGGAAATCTTCACAAACTGCGCAGAAAAAAAACCCCCAGATTTTCTTGAATACAACCGAAAGTAATAGTTTAAAGGGAAAATGGGATGTAATAAGAGTTATTACCCTTACGCTTTCACTTTTGACACCTCCCATTACCGCCATCATCACCTTGTATGATATGGTTAACCCCGCCCATCTTGCTTTCATTATTACCTCACACCCTTCCTCCACTAGTAAATATATTCATCGTTCTCAAGCGCTCTCTCCCCCTCTCTCTCTCTCTCTCTGTCCCTTTCTCTTCCCCTCCCTCTCTCACCTCATTATTTATTACAGAATCCTCCTTTTACTTTCTCTCTTAATATCCCCGCTGTCTTTCTTACTAAACACAAATTACATTTTCTTTTAATCTCTTTCTCATTCTCCCTCTCTCTCTCTCTCTCTCTCTCTCCCTGTCTCTCTTTTTCACCGCTCACTCTCTCTCCCTTACTATATGTTATATCACTCCCCTCCCTTATATTCTCTCTGATCCCAAGCTCTCTCGCCTACAAAACATATCCATCCAATTCTCCCTCTTTGTCTCCTTTCTCTCAGAACCTCATTAAATATTCATTTTAATCACCCCCTTCCAATAGCTTTCACCTCATCCTCTCCCTCACTAACTACATAGCTATCTCTTATTTTCTGTCTCTCTGTCTCTCTCTCTCTCTCTCTTTCACTCTTATTCTACCTTATACATTGATATATCCCTCCCCTTACCAAGGGTTTCTCTCTCTCTCTCTCATTTTCTTTCTTTCTCTCTCTCTCTCTATCTCCTCCCCCTTCTTATATCTTACCCTTTCTCTCTTCCTCTCCTTTTATTTCTAAGAAACGTTTTTTTCTTACAAATAAATTATATTTTCAGATTAAAATTTCTCTCTCGCTAATTATTTTACCAGAAGCTAATTATTTAACTAATGATTAATTACATAATTACTGTGTAGTTCATAATAGAGGAAATTAAATAGTCGAGGTATTGGCGTAGAATTTAATAAAGGTTATGGTTAGGTAAAAAAATCGTCCTATATATGGTTTGACATCATACTAGAAATAACCGTCCAATACACACAAAGTTGCCTTGTTTTTCATACAAAATTGAAAGACAATTTACGAATCATTTATTCAAAGAATCGTCCTATACATGGTTTGACATCATTGCTAGAAATAACCGTCCAATACACACAAAGTTGCCTTGTTTTTCATACAAAATTGAAAGACAATTTAAGAATCATTTATTCAAAGAATCGTCCTATACATGGTTTGACATCATGCTAGAAATAACCGCCCAGTACACACAAAGTTGCCTTGTTTTTCATACAAAATTGAAAGACAATTTAAGAATCATTTATTCAAAGAATCGTCCTATACATGGTTTGACATCATTGCTAGAAATAACCGTTCAATACACTCAAAGTTGCCTTGTTGTTTTGTTTGTTTTTTCATACAAATTTGAAAGACATTTTAAGAAGCATTTATAAAACTTTTCCCGAATCTGGTCAGATTTCTACCTCGAATGAGAAACCAAGTGAAGAATTATCTATAAAACATATTGGTGGTCTGACATCTTGCTAGAAATAACAGCCCATTACGCTATACTTTACACTGTTTTCATGAGGGGCACTTTAAGAAGCTTCGGAAGAAATATAGTCCAATTGGGGATCAAATATGATGCTAGAAATAACAGCTAAGTATGCTAAAGTTTCTTTTGTCTTTTATATAAATGAAGGACACTTAGCAAATCTTCTCTCTCCCCCTCCTCATTCTGTATTAATACATCATCCCACCCCTCTTCCTTTCTCTAATACATGATAGACTCTCTCTCTCTTATCACACACACGCACACATTCTTTCTATCTTTCCTTCTTTTCCCTTTCTTTCTTCCTTCGTTTGTTTTCTTTCTTTCATTTTCTTTCGTTCTTTCTGTTATATGGACTGTTAGATAGGTAATTCGTCTGACGTTCCGTGTGTCATGTGGTTCGTCTGAGTTCATTGTTTCATTGTTGTTGTCTTGTGGGACTGTCGTAGTAAAATGTCATTGATATATATATGGCGGACATGACTTTTGTTTATTCATAACGAACATTGGGTGAGTGCGTTCTTTGTATGTAATTGAACAATAAATGTAATAATTAAATTGTATAACTCGTTGTGTTATCTCTACGAGTCACCCGAGGGAAACATAACAGAGTTTATTTCTCTGTCGCCGTGAAAAGTGCCAGTTTGCACTACCCAGTGTAGAATACCTTGGACACATTTTGTCGACTGAAGGGATCACTAAGGGATCCAAAGTCGAAGCAGTCTTAAAGATGCCATCTCCAACGAACGAATCAAGCTTGAAATCTTTCCTAGGTTCAGTTCAGTTTTATGGAAAGTTTATCCCAAACCTAGCCAGTATAGCAGAGCCACTCTATTGCCTTACGAAAAAGTCAACTATTTGGAAGTGGGGAGATGAGGAACAGTCAGTTTTTGATCACTTGAAAAATGTACTTTCATCAAGTCAAGTTCTGATACACTTCGATCCAAACAAAACTTTGGGATTGGCTTGCGACGCATCAAACGTTGGTATTGGAGCAGTCCTGTCTCACCGCTATCCTGATGGAAGCGAGCGTCCAATATCCAATATGTCCAAGACTCTCACTTCTGCACAGCGTAACTACAGTCAAATTCAAAAGGAAGCCCTAGCTATCATATTTGGCTTGCAGAAGTTTTACCAGTATTTGTACGGTCGTAAATTCGTACTCGTGACTGACCACAAGCCACTGACATCACTATTCAGTCCGAGGAAAGGGACGCCACTTCTCGCTGCTAACAGACTAGCACGATGGGCCCTGTGGCTGAACCAGTTTGACTACACCATTGAATATCGGAAATCAGCAGATCATGGCAATGCTGATGCCCTCAGTCGCTTGCCATTCGGTGATGATAACGACTTTGACAGAAAGGAAAATGGTGAAGACATAGACATGGTGTGTGCCATCAAAGCTCTTAGTATTCAAGTCCAACCTGTGGATGCTAACGTCCTCCGTCAAGAGTCAGGGAAAGATCCAGTGATATCTACAGTGATGCGCTACGTCCGTGAAGGCTGGCCACCAAAGAACATGGAGATCAATGACGAAGTCAACAAGTTCCGTAAGTTATCAAACTCACTTAGTATCTGTCATGGATGCCTTATACATGGATCTAGAGTTGTGATTCCACATAGCTTGCAGCCAAAGATCCTCAATCTTCTGCATCTCGGACACTTTGGCATGGAACGCATGAAACAGCTAGCAAGAACTGCTGTATATTGGCCTGGTATCGATGCTGCTATAGAGATAGCCAGTCGACGATGTGATTCATGTAACGAACATCAAAGGCAGCCATCTAAGCCTCCAGTTCACCCATGGATGTTACCAGAAAAGCCGTGGAGCCGCTTACATCTGGACCATGCAATAAATTTTATGGGTAGAGATTGGCTGGTGATCACAGATGCTTATTCCAAGTACCCATGCATTCATCCCACTTCCTCCACGTCCTCCAAAGCCACTTTAAATCTGCTTGAGGAAGACTTTGCGCACTTCGGATTTCCTCACACACTGGTCACCGATAACGCACCAACTTTTACGTCTGAGGAGTTCCAGAGCTGGTGCAAAGAACGCGGGGTCACACACCTGACAGGTGCACCTTACCACCCAGCTACCAACGGAGCAGCGGAACGTTTGGTGCAGACCTTCAAACAAGCTCTGAGGAAGTCTTCTCTTCCGCCGACACGAGCACTTCAAGAATTCTTGATGCAGTACCGGAGAACACCGACATCCTGTGGATTCTCTCCAAGTGAACTTTTGAATCACCGGCAGATACGAACAAGGATTGATTCTCTGCTGCCATCGCCAGTACACATTGCTCAAGGCAAACAGTCTAAGGAAGCACATAAGTCTCAGGTGACTCCAAGCTCGGCTGATGTCGCTAAAGTTACCAGGCAGTACAAGGCCGGAGATCCTGTGTATGCACTATACTATGGACTTCGCCGAGACAAAGATCCCCGATGGGTACCAGCAATCATTAAGAAGTCATTGGGTACTCGCTGCTTTAACGTGAAGGTCATACCTCATGGCCCGATGTGGAGACGACACTGGGAACAGCTGCGACCGCGGTACACAACTGAGGAAGACAATGAACCTGGTGATGCAGAAAACACTGTATTTGAATTTGCAACAGATCACCCGATGGAGATCTCGGAAACTGTGCCACTAACACAAAGACAAACCAGACCCAAGACCATGTTACCCGTTCCAGAGTATGGACCAGACAACCCAAGACGGTCCAAGAGAACCCGTAAAACCCAAGAGAGACTTTGCTGTTGATACTTCTTGTGTAGCATCAATTTCAGTGGGGAGGTGTTATATGGACTGTTAGATATGTAATTCGTCTGACGTTCCGTGTGTCATGTGGTTCGTCTGAGTTCATTGTTTCATTGTTGTTGTCTTGTGGGACTGTCGTAGTAAAATGTCATTGATATATATATGGCGGACATGACTTTTGTTTATTCATAACGAACATTGGGTGAGTGCGTTCTTTGTATGTAATTGAACAATAAATGTAATAATTAAATTGTATAACTCGTTGTGTTATCTCTACGAGTCACCCGAGGGAAACATAACACTTTCTTTCTTTCTTCCGCTCTCATTTCATGCTAATACAGAATCACGTTAATTTTTTCCTTCCTTCCTCTCTTCTTTCATTCCTTCTTTTCCTCTTATTTGTCTTTCGTTCTTTCTTTCTTTAGTTCTTTCTTTCTTCCTTTCTTTAGTTCTTTCTCTCTTCCTTTCTTTCTACCTGTCTTTGTTTCTTCCTTTCTTTCGTTTTTCGTTCGTTCTTTCTTTCTTTCTTTCTCTCTGTCTCTTTCTTTCGTTCTTTCTTTTCCCTTCTTTCTTCTTTTCTTTCTTTCTTCATTCATTCCTTCCTTTCTTTCTTTCTTTCTTTCTTTCTTTCTTTCCTTCCTTCTTTCTTTCTTTCTGTCGTTCTTTCTTTCTTCTTTTCGTTGTTTTTCCTTTCTTCCTTTCATTCGTTCTTTCTTTTCCCTTCTTTCTTCTTTCTTTCTTCATTCCTTCCTTCCTCCCTTTCTTGCTTTCCTTCTTTCTTCTTTTCTTTCTTTCCTTCTTACTTTCTTTCTTTCTGTCGTACTTTCTTTTTTTCTTTTCTTTCTTTCTTTCTTTCTTTCTGTCTTCTCTTTCATTCTGTCTCTCTCTCTCTCTACCTTTCTTTCCTTCTTTTTCTCTCTCTCTTTCTTTCTTTCCCTGAGTCTCATTATCTTTCTTTCCTTCTCTCTCTCACTCTTTCTTTTTTCCTTCTTTTCTCTCTCTCTTTCTTTCTCTTTCTTTCCCTCAGTCTCATTATCTCCCTCGCAAAACCATTTCAACCTTTATAAAAGAATCTGACCTCTCTATTGTCTCGCATCATTCGTGAAACACCAAGCAAACACCTTGAAATTTCTAAAGTTTTTTTGTTTTTTATATATATAAATGTAGGACACTTGACGAAGCATTTTTCAAATATATTGTCCTAGAAGTTGCTAGAAATAACAACCAAGTATATCAAAGTTTTCTGTTGTCACTCATATAAAAATTACGGGTACTCAGAAAATCCTCTCTCTCTCATCTTAGGAAGGAGGAATTTCAACCATGTTTCGTGGTCTGCTACCACAACAGCTCCTTTATAGGATCCAGTTAGTTCAAGACATCATCAGGAGGAACCACGTCCGGTTTCGGCCCCTACTCCTCTACCGTTTTGACGTGGCGGGGCCACCCCCTTTCGGAGGTGTCTTCAGCTCTGGTGCTGGGTGCATGTCTTCTTTCACTGTTTGTGACTGTTCTAATTCAACTGTGGAATGTCCCTCGCTATGGTTATTTTCCAGGAGGTTCTGGCCACACGTCTTACGGTTCATCAACCCGCGTTGTTGAATTACTTTCTTCCGACATACCTTCCCTTGGTGGATTAGGATCCAGTTAGCTGAAGACATCATCAGGAGGAACCACGTCCGGTTTCGGCCCCTACTCTTCTACCGTTTTTCGGAGGTGTCTTCAGCTCTGGTGTTGGGTGCATGTCTTCTTTCTTCTATTCCCTGGCCTCTTCGATGCAGCATCAACGAGTGTCAGCGTCCGACTGATCGTCATGTCAAATTCCCCTTTTTATATCTGCTGCGAGGCTCCAGCAGGTAGCCCCAGCTAGTTGTCACGTGACACTGTCTAAATTTCCCGCTGCTAGGGTCCAGTAGGCAGCACCAGCAAGTTGTCACATGACACTGTCTAAACTTTAACTGGCAATGGAGGGCGCGAAGTCACTTCAGTGTCAGCCTGTCTTACCTAGACATGTTATGACTTTCAAGCCATATTCGATCTTCCCGCTTCAGCCATATATAGAAGCTGGCTTTTTCGACCGCCTCCTGTATCCTCCTTATCAGTTTTCTCAGTTCCGAGTTTGAAAACGCAAATCTTCTCTTGAATAGCGTTGTCATTATTCTTTCAATGAAGCCTCTAGCCCCCACTGTCAGATGGTAGTACTCGACAGTCCATCCCTGTTCTCTGCACTCTTCGATTAGTTTTTCATATCTCTTCTCCTTTCGTTTCTCTGCATTGTCGATGTTTTCTTCCCATGGTACTGTCAGTTCTAGCAAGATTCCTATTCTCTGTTCTGTGTTCCATATGACTAAGTCTGGTCATTTTGTTGTTTTTATAAGTGGAAAAATTGCTAGACTTCCCAAATCCGTGGCCAGCTCCCAGTATCCCTTCCATCTTTCGTCTATCTCATATATTTTATTTGGAGGCCTGATCTTATGTCCCTTTCCCACCTTCTGGAAGTATATTTTCCTGCGCTTTTCCACTTTGGGGTACTCTCCTCTATTGTATCCCTCGAGCTTCTCCTTGAGTGCTGCACTTATGACGCCAAGGACTTGATTATGGCGCCATGTATACCTTTCTAGTGATAGTCTGCAGCTTGACAGAACATGTCTCACCGTCGCTTTCTCCCCGCATCCACATTCATCGGTTGTTTTTATGCTCCATCGAACTAAGTTCGCCGGTGAGGGTAGAACGTCGAAGGTAGACTTGATCAGGAAGGCTGTTCTTGCTTGTTCCCAAGCCCAAAGTTCCTTCCATGAGATTCTGCGACTGACCACGTTTTCCTCCCATCTCAGGCACTGCCCCTGTTGACTACATTGCACCAAATGTACATTCTGCCTTTCTTCTTCCTCCTTTCTCACTTCATGTACCACTGCCTCTTTCATCTCTTTTATACTGCTCTTGCAAAATGGCCTGAAACTGCTCGTCCCTAGGCCGGCTCTTGCTTTTTGCGTTGCTCCAACTATATCGGCATGTTTTAGTATTCCGATCGCCCTGTTTACTGCCTCTTCCGCATTCCATTTCCTCCCTGTTCGTACCTTTGGAGGGTTTTCTCGGATGCTCTGATCTTTTGAATACCTTAGCATCATTACTGTCCTCGCCTTTCCTGCTTTATATTCTTCGGTGATCGATGTTATTGGAAGTTGCAGCACGGGTTTTCCATATAGTGCAGTTGTATTGAGTGGTTTCGGCAGACCAAGCCATTTTCTGATAAACACACTGCATCTTTGTTCTATCCCTTCTACTCTACTCAAGGCTATTTCGTACATTTGCAATGGCCACATTATCCTTGGGTACAGTCCAAATTGCAGTATCCAACATTTGAATTTTCCCGGCAGTGTTGTTCTGTCAATTGCCTTCAATCCTTGTTCTACTAACTCGTGTGTCTCTTTCCGTTGCTTCTTATCATTTAATAAGTCTCTATACCATCTGCCGAGACTCTTTACTGGTTGTTCTTTCACCGTTGGTATGTCTTCAAAGAAAATTCAGACAATTTCGTTCCAAACAACTAATAATGCATTTTGAGGGAAGAGGCTTGTTTGTTAATTAACACCATGACAAACATGTCATTATTACAGTAGTTTCATTGTGAAGTATATTACTGAGTCAATCTGTCACTTGGTCAATTTGAAATACTTGATGCTAAATCATGTGACAGGTCATAGCATCACATGACCCTCTCCTCTCCCCACCCTGTCTTCTCAACCTTATGTTTTTGTTATGCGAGTAATCTTCTCTGCTCTCTTTATTACTTCGATTTTTTGCTTTTTTAGTCCAGTTAAGGATTTGGTTCTAAGTTGTTTAGAATTTGTGAGACTCTCCCAGATTTTAGCACTCTAGATAATCACCTGGTTTGCCTGCTGTGCAGCATTGGTTCTGTTTCTGTTGAATATCTCAAAAGAAGGAGGTCATTAATGTTTGCCATAGAAGAGCCTAGTCATCAGCAGATCTTATTCTATGGGAGCCGTGTTGCTTAGTACTGAAGATAGGGAGAGAGAGAAAGAGAGAGATAGAGAGAGAGAAAACCTTGAGATGATGAAATAGAAGGATTACTGTAATAATTGTTCTTATCTAATTTCATTTTCCGTAATTTGATACAAAAATATATTTCTTTTTTATTCTATTGCAACAGTTGTATAAAATTTCATTATTTTTATAGTTAGTTTTTCATGGAGAATTATTATTATTATTATTATTATTATTATTATTATTGTTGTTGTTCAGTAGTTTTATTTTTATAACGTGCTTTCACTTCACTACCGAGCGCAGCTCTGTGCGCCTTGGGTATGTGCTGTGGTTTGCTATGGTGCTCTTATGTTTACTGTATTGAAAGTGTTTTGCGTAGAATGTGTGCAGTAACCAGTAGTGCAATTTTCTGTATGTTATATATATCTGTAAGTCCTGGTATTTTTGTTATGTATTTGTCTGAATATTTTTTTTATTATACCTAAGGCACCTACTATGATAGGAATTGTTTCTGTTTTTAGACTCCACATTCGAGTTATCTCTATTTCCAGGTCTTTGTATTTTGAAAGTTTTTCCATTTCTTTTAGAGAAACATTGTCATCTGCTGGTATTGATGCATCAATGAGAAAGCATTTTTTTTCTTCATGATCTTTGACAACTATATCTGGTCTATTTGCCTTAATTTCTCTATCTGTGTGTATTGGCATATCCCAGAGTATGGTTGCTTTCTCGTTTTCTGTGACCTTTTCTGGAGTGTGTTTATACCATCTTTTTTCTGTTGTTATTCCATAGTGTTGGCATAGCTTCCAGTGTATATAGGTCCCAGCTCTGTCGTGTCTGTGAATATATTCCTTCTTAGCCAGGACTGGGCAGCCAGAGATAATATGATTTATTGTTTCTTGTCCACCTCCACATATTCTACAGTTACTTGTTATATTACTTTTCATTATGTGTTTTTGGTAATTTCTGGTGGGGAGGCTCAGGTCTTGTGCAGCAATTAAAAATCCTTCAGTCTCTGCTTTGAGTCCTGAGCTTCTCAGCCATTGCTGGGATTTTTCTCTGTCTATTTCTTTCGCATTTAGTTTAGCCCTGTATTTACCATGTAGGGGCTTTTCTTGCCATCGTTTTATCATGGTCCGTTGCTGTTCTAGTTTTAGTTTGGATTTCATTTGTTTTATAGCTTTTGTTGTTTCTTCTTTTTCTTCTTCGTATTTGTTAGGTAGATTGATTTCTTATTTGTATTTGTCAGCTTTCTTAAATACTGAAAACAGTTTTTTGTTTTGCTCGTGTTTTGTGGCTATTTGTATTAGTTTCCCTTGCTTCTGGAGTAGGTATTTTTGCAGTCCTATGGTGGTTATTTTATAATAGTTTTCTAGCTGTATAAGACCCCTGCCACCTTCTGTGCGTTGTATATATAGCCTTTCTATGTCAGATTTTGGGTGTTGCATCCTATATCCTGTTATTATTTTTCTTATTTTCCTGTCTATTTTACATAGTTCGTTTAGTGTCCAGTTAAGGATGTTGTAGCTGTAGCTTATAACTGGGACAGCTAAAGTGTTGATACCCATTATCTTGTTTTTAGCATTGAGCTCTGATTTTAGTATTGATCTAACTCGTCTATAGTACTCTTTCTTTTTTTTTTCATTTGTGTATGTTGTATCCTATCTAGTTCATTGACTCCTAAATACTTATATGGTTGGCTTTCGACTAGTTCTCTTATTTCATTGGTTTTATCTAGTGTTATATTGCTACTTTTAACTAATTTTCCTCTTTTCAGGGTTGCTTTGGCACATTTTTCTAATCCGAATTTCATATCTATTTCCTTGGTAAAGCCGTGTACTGTCTGTAGTAGTGTTTCTAGCTCTTTGTCGTTTTTTGCATATAATTTTAGGTCATCCATATATAGAAGGTGGCTGACTGTTTTTCCGTAGCATTTGTAACCGCATCCAATTCTATTTAGCAATTCGGTTAAAGGTGTGAGTGCCAGGCAGAACAGGAGTGGAGAGAGCGTGTCTCCCTGGAATATTCCTCTTCTAATGGGGATGGCTTTCGTTTTCACAAGTCCCTCTTTTGTTTGGAGCTGTAGCACTGTCTGCCATTTGTTCATTGAGTGCTCTATGTATTTTATGATAATTGGTGCCACCTTGTTTATGGCTAGTGTTTCCAGAATCCACGTGTGGGGAACACTGTCGAAAGCCTTTTCGTAGTCCACCCAGGCCATACTGAGGCCTTTCTTCTTTCTGTGGCTGTCTTCAGTTATGGCTTTATTGATCAATAATTGATCTTTACAGCCGTATGAGCCCTTGCAGCATCCCTTCTGCTCTTCTGGAAACAGGTTGTTATTTTCCAGGTGTTTACTCAATCTCTGCTATATTATTGCAGTAAAGGGGATTAAGATGGTTTTCCCTTTTGTGAGCCATTCAGGCATTGTCTCTGGATCTGCTAGTATGTTGTTAAAGTTTTCTGCCAGCTTTTTATGCATTCCTAGCAGGTGTTTTAACCAGAAATTGGGGATCTTGTCGTGTCCAGGTGCCTTCCATTTGCTTAGCCTTTGCAGTGTCTGGGTGACCTCTTCAGTTGTTATAGGGGCCCAGAGTTGCTCAGGTGCTAAGTTCGTTGTTTTAATGGTCCTTTTCTGGGGTTGTTGCTTCACCGACCATATTTGTTTCCAGAATTTCTCTAATTCTTCTGCTGTTGGTGCTGGAGTAATGTCTATTTTATTTTTACCCAGTTCTTGGTAGAATTTTTTGGGGTTGGATTTGAAATGTTTGCTTTGTTCAAAGAAACGTTGGCGTTTCTCATACCGGCCGATCCTTTGTGCTTTGGCAAGGATGTCTTGCTTTAGCTTTTCTTTTGCCTCAGGTAAATCTTTTTCTGTAATGCTGTATTTGTACAGTATTTTTGCTTTCTTCTTGTTACTTAGTAGTGTTGATTGTTTACTAATTTCGTTGAGAATCGATAAATCTTTTCTCTTTTTTTAAATTTTGTTCTGGATGTTATTTATCCACAAGGTCTGTTTGGGTGGTAGAACTCCTGTTCGGATGGGTTTGAGTGAGTATCCTGCTTCTTTTGTGGCTGCAGTGACTGCCGCATACATTATGTCATTTAGCTCAGTGATATTGCCTGTTAATTCTGTAGTTGTTAGTTCCGTGACGGCCAGGTTTATGCTATTTATTATTGATGTTGTTTTATTGTCTATTTTGATTTTTGGGAGATATAATCTGTGGTCCATTCTAAGATCTGTGGTTATCAGTTCTTTGGTTATTTTCATTTTCATAGTATCGTAATTATTAGGTTTCCCTTCGTTATTTCCAGGCTTTATATTTGTTTTGCCTTCCTTTTCATCCAAGTAGCGTTCTGGTTTGGTGCTTTTTGTACACTATTATACATCTCTACGGTCTGGGTTTGTTGCTTTTTGTTTACTTCGTTTTTGCCGGAAATGTTACGTTTGTCCTCGTGTTTTGCTATCTCAGTGTTTATATTATTATTTGGCATTGCAGTGTGACTACTATCTAGATTTTCCTGATGCATTTTTCCTTTCAATTGTTCTATTTCTATTTCTGATATTTTTTTTGCTTTTAGAATATATCTTCTTATGTTAGCTAGTTTGTTAGGGTTCATTGTTTTATCGAGGTCTATATTTACATTATTTTTCTTCCATATTTTATATGTATGTGTTGTTGCGTTTTCGTTTTTTGGGTAGAGCACTGCTGTGAAATAAGCGTGTAGGATCGAAATGTATTCCTCACGTGTCCATTTATGCCGTTTTGGTTTTGTTTGCGGGACATGTGGAACAACGTCCGGCCCTTTATTTTGACGGTCATCGTTTTCGTAGGGTACCGGATCGTTCATTTCTGTTGTCAGATTGTTTTGCACGTTCAGATCTTCATACGTTTTGCGTAATAAGATTACAGTACGCACTTCTCGGTTGTTATTCTTGGGTGAAATAATACCGGTGTTATTTAATCTGGTTGTAATTTTTTTGTACATGGTGTTTTTGGGTTCGAAGATGGTTTGATTTTGATGTAACACGTGTGTTTACGATCGCTGTGCGGGTAGTGGAGGTATCAAGTTAAAATACATCATTATATTTGGAAAGATAGAAATAAATTTCAATGAGTATTACTTACTCGGATATAATCCAACCCTTTGTCAGCTATTTTTTGGCTCAATGCGATGTCTTTATTTCCGATGTTTTTGGATAAGTTTCGGAGCAGTGATTTATCGTTCTCACATGTTAAACTTCCCCGTTGTAGTTTGTTAAACTTCCCCGGTGTAGTTCTGTTAAACTTATTATTATTATTATTGTTCAGTAGTTTTATTTTTATAACGTGCTTTCACTTCACTACCGAGCGCAGCTCTGTGCGCCTTGGGTATGTGCTGTGGTTTGCTGTGGTGCTCTTATGTTTACTGTATTGAAAGTAGTTTGCGTAGAATGTGTGCAGTACCCAGTAGTGCAATTTTCTGTATGTTATATATATTTGTAAGTCCTGGTATTTTTGTTATGTATTTGTCTGAATATTTTTTTATTATACCTAAGGCACCTACTATGATAGGAATTGTTTCTGTTTTTAGATTCCACATTCGAGTTATCTCTATTACCAGGTTTTGTATTTTGAAAGTTTTTCCATTTCTTTTCGAGAAACGTTGTCATCTGCTGGTATTGATACATCAATTAGAAAGCATTTTTTTTCATCATGATCTTTGACAACTATATCTGGTCTATTTGCCTTAATTTCTCTATCTGTGTGTATTGGTATATCCCAGAGTATGGTTGCTTTCTCGTTTTCTGTGACTTTTTCTGGCGTGTATTTATACCATCTTTTTTCTATTGTTATTCCATAGTGTTGGCATAGCTTCCAATGTATATAGGTCCCAGCTCTGTCGTGTCTGTGAATATATTCCTTCTTAGCCAGGACTGGGCAGCCAGAGATAATATGATTTATTGTTTCTTGTCCATCTCAACATATTCTACAGTTACTTGTTATATTTCTTTTCATTATGTGTTTTTGGTAATTTCTGGTGGGGAGGCTCTGGTCTTGTGCAGCAATTAAAAATCCTTGACTCCTAAATACTTATATGGTTGGCTTTCGTCTAGTTCTCTTATTTCATTGGCTTTATCTAGTGTTATATTGCTACTTTTAACTAATTTTCCTCTTTTCAGGGTTGCTTTGGCACTTTTTCTAATCCGAATTTCATGTCTATTTCCTTGGTAAAGCCGTGTACTGTCTATAGTAGTGTTTCTAGCTCTTTGTCGTTTTTTGCATATAATTTTAGGTCATCCATATATAGAAGGTGGCTGACTGTTTTTCCGTAGCATTTGTAACCGCATCCAGTTCTATTTAGCAATTCGGTTAAAGGTGTGAGTGCCAGGCAGAACAGGAGTGGAGAGAGCGTGTCTCCCTGGAATATTCCTCTTCTAATGGGGATGGCTTTCGTTTTCACAAGTCCCTCTTTTGTTTGGAGCTGTAGCACTGTCTGCCATTTGTTCATTGAGTGCTCTATGTATTTTATGATAATTGGTGCTTATTATTATTATTATTATTATTATTATTATTATTATTATTATTATTATTATTATTATTATTATTATTATTATTATTATTATTACAGCAGTAGTGAGCTGGTAGATTCATTAGCACACTGAGCAAAATGCTAAGTGGCATTCCGTCTGTCTTTACATTCTGAGTTCAATTTCTACTAAGGTTAACTTTGCATTTCATCCTTTCGGGGTTCATAAAATAAGTATCTGTTGAACATTGGGGGTCAGTCTAATTGACTTACCCACTCACCCAAAATTTCTGGTCTTGTAATCAAAATCTAAAAATATTATTATTATTATTATTATTATTATTGTTATTATTATTATTATTATTATTATTATTATTATTTTATTGTCTTTACACAGCTTCTGATGCTGGAGATGTACTAGGGTATCTGGAGTATTCGCGCGGTTCACAGCAGTGCCTGTTGTTGTTCTTGTTATTATTATTATTATTATTATTGTTCAGTAGTTTTATTTTTATAACGTGCTTTCACTTCACTACCGAGCGCAGCTCTGTGCGTCTTGTGTGTGTGCTGTGGTGCTCCTATGGTTACTGTATTGAAAGTGTTTTGCGTAGGATGTGTGCTGTGTCCAGTAGTGCAATTTTCTGTATGTTATATATATTTGTAAGTCCTGATGTTTTTGTTATGTATTTGTCTGAATATTTTTTTATTATACCTAAGGCACCTACTATAATAGGAATTGTTTCTGTTTTTAGATTCCACATTCGAGTTACCTCTATTTCCAGGTCTTTGTATTTTGAAAGTTTTTCCATTTCTTTTAGAGAGACGTTTTCATCTGCTGGTATTGACACATCAATTAGAAAGCATTTTTTTTCTTCATGATCTTTGACAACTATATCTGGTCTATTTTCCTTAATTTCTCTATCTGTGTGTATTGGCATATCCAAGAGTATGGTTGCTTTCTTGTTTTCTCTGACCTTTTCTGGCGTGCGTTTATACCATCTTTTTTCTGTTGTTATTCCATAGTGTTGGCATAGCTTCCAGTGTATATAGGTCCCAGCTCTGTCGTGTCTGTGAATATATTCCTTCTTAGCCAGGACTGGGCAGCCAGAGATAATATGATGTATTGTTTCTTGTCGATCTCCACATATTCTACAGTTACTTGTAATGTTTCTTTTCATTATATGTTTTTGGTAATTTCTGGTGGGGAGGCTCAGGTCTTGTGCAGCAATTAAAAATCCGTCAGTCTCTGCTTTGAGTCCTGAGCTTCTCAACCATTGCTGGGATTTTTCTCTGTCTATTTCTTTTGCATTTAGTTTAGCCCAGTATTTACCATGTAGGGGCTTTTCTTGCCATCGTTTTATCATGGTCCGTTGCTGTTCTAGTTTTAGTTTGGATTTCATTTGTTTTATAGCTTTTGTTGTTTCTTCTTCTTCTTCGTATTTATTAGGTAGATTGATTTCTTGCTTGTATTTGTCAGTTTTTTGTTTTGCTCCTGTTTTGTGGCTATTTGTATTAATTTTCCTTGCTTCTGGAGTAGGTATTTTTGCAGTCCTATGGTGGTTATTTTATAATAGTTTTCCAGCTGTATAAGACCCCTGCCACCTTCTGTGCGTTGTATATATAGCCTTTCTATGTCAGATTTTGGGTGGTGCATCCTCGATCCTGTCATTATTTTTCTTGTTTTCCTGTCTATTTTAGATAGTTCGTTTAGTGTCCAGTTAAGGATGTTGTAGCTGTAGCTTATAACTGGGACAGCTAAAGTGTTGATACCCATTATCTTGTTTTTAGCATTGAGTTCTGTTTTTAGTATTGATCTAACTCGTCTATAGTACTCTTTCTTTATTTTTTCTTTCATTTGTGTATGTTGTATCCTATCTAGTTCATTATTATTATTATTATTATTATTATTATTATTATTATTATTATCATTATTATTATGTTGTTTTTTCTTTCTTCTTTCTTCAAATTTTCTTCCATTTCTTGCCGAGTGTTTACAGGTAAAATATATATTTAAAAAAAAAAATAATGAAATTTTTTTAAATATTAATAAAAATTAACAAATAATAAAATATTCATGAATGGATTTTGTTTTCACAGCGAGAATGCTCTTCTCAGTACAAGAGTCATTCCAGTTAACACGATTTTTTGCAGTTCCTGTAGGGATGGTAAGCCTTGTATCATTTTTAAATAGGTTTCAGTACCATTTTTTTTTATCATTCCTAGAGATCCTACAATCACTGGTACGGTAGTCGCCCTGAGGTGCCGCATGTTTTCAATTTCTATTAGCAAGTTTTTATATTTACTGATCTTGTCAAATTCTTTCGCCGCTATATTATGATCACAGGGAATACTCATGTCAATTAATAAACACATCTTCTTTGTCTGATCTTTTATAATAATATCCGGTTTATTAGCTTTTATAGCCTTGTCGGTATGTACGGGGAAGTCTCAGAGAATCGATACGTTTCTCCCTCAGTCACAGCTTCAGGATGGTGTTTATACCATTTGTCAGCGGTTTTGATTTTATAATGCCGACATATTGTCCAGTGTAAATACTGGCCAACTCTGTCATGTCTTGCTTTATATTCTACAGGTGCTAAGACTCTACACCCTGAGATTAGGTGGTCTATAGTTTCAATCGCATCGGTACAGAATCGGCATTTTGGGTCAGCTCCATTTTTTATCACATTGGCTTGGTAGTTCCGGGTTAATAAGCTTTGGTCTTGAGCAACCAATATGAAACCTTCACTTTCTGCTTTAAGCCCTGAGTTTCGTACCCATTGATGCGTGTGTTTCTGGTCGACATCAGCTTGTTTGCTACGAGCCACATACTTGCCATGCAGAGGTTTCTCTTCCCATTTCTTAGCTAATTTTTCATGTGCTTTTGTCTTTGCAATTAATTTTATTTTCTTTGCAGCAGCAGTTGGCACATTTCCTTCAACCTGATCAAGCTGGTGGGTATCTAAGAGATCAGTAGTGACGTTTTTGCTCTCTTTCAGACTTCAGAACTTCTCGAACTCTTCTATAACATTCCTTACTAACCTTCTCTTTCATGCTAGCATGCTGGATACCAGATCCTTCATTTATTCCTAGGTATTTATAGGTTTGTTCCTGCTCAAGTTCCTTTATTACTGTTTCGACATCTAATTCTATTGAACTTGACTTTACCAGTTTCCCTTTCTTAAAAGTGGCTTTGGCACATTTTTCAAGGCTAAACTCCATTCCGATATCATTACTGGATCCTTTCACAGTGTATAGTAGTCCTTGAAGCTCTTCATCATTTTTGCCATATAGTTTTAAATCATCCATATAAAATAGATGGCTTATTTTCCTGTTGTCAATTTTGTAGCCATACCCTGTTCTATTCAGTTCACTTGAGAGTGGTATTAGTGCTATGCAGAAAATTATTGGTGAAAGTGAATCGCCTTGGAAAATGCCACAGTTTATGCTAATATTGTTTAAGCGCAATACTCCATTAGAATGATATAATTGCAGCTTCGTGTTCCATAGTGACATATTATACTTTATAAAATCTGAAATCACAGGAGAAATTTTGACAATGTCCAGTGATTTCAGAATCCACGAATGTGGTATGCTGTCAAATGCTTTTTTGTAATTAAACCATGAAGAGCTGAGATTTTCTGCGCTTGTTATGGCAGTTCTCAAGGATCATGCGATTAATTAAGAGCTGATCTTTGCATCCGTATGAGCCTCGTCTGCATCCTTTTTGTTCAGTGGGAAAGAGGTTATTCTCTTCCATAAATGTATGTTTTCTCCACTAGAATAGATGTTAATATCTTATAGGTAGTAGACAAACATGTTATAGGCCGGTAGATTTTTGGATCTTTGGTTTCGTTATTTTTCGGGAGGAGGTAAGTAATACCATTTGCCATCAAATGGGGAGTTTTTTCTGGGTCTTTCATAATACTATTAAATAGTATTACTAACATTTTGTGTGCGGACGAGAGTGATGAGAGCCAAAAATTTGGTACTCTATCAGTACCAGGGGATTTCCACTTATGAGCCTTCGTTAGTGCCCTCCTTAGGTCGGTGATTGAGATGTCTTCCCATATCTGTTCTTGTAGATTTTTGTAGGCATCTTGGGTGCGTTTGATCCAGTCTGCATTTTCATTATATGGTTTCTCATCACTCCAGATCCCTTTCCAAAAGTTTTCAACTTCTTCTATTAGGGGTGGATTTTCAATGGTTATTTTTTCTTTCCCTATTTCCCTGTAAAATGATTTGGCATTGGATTTGAACATCTTATTTTTCCTGTAGAATCTGATTCTTTTCTCAAATCTGCGTATTCTCTGAGCTTTTGCTTGAACTTTTTATTTAAGTGTTTCATTCGCTGACATTAGTTCTTCTCTTGTTGAGAGTCCATATTTTCTCACGATCTTCCTGCTTTTTCTTGATCTTATATCATTTCCAGAGATTAGCTCAGTTAATATTGATATCTTTCTTCGCAACGATTCAATCTCAGTTTCAATTCTACTCCTCCAGTTTGATTTTCTTTTCGAATTTGGTATTGTTGGCTTTTTGGGTGTTAAACAGCGTCTTTCGATTACCTTAGCAACAGAGTAAATAATTTCATTTAACTTATTAAGATCGGGTTTTAGTTGTTGTATGATTTCTTGTGTAACGCAGTTACCAATTTTTATTTGCGCTTTATGTTGGTGTGCATTTGGGAGTTTATGGAGTGGTTCCCTATCATTCATATTTGTATGCCCTACAACTGCAAGCTCATTCAGAACTTCCTGCTTCATTTCAATGATAGATTTTCTGTGTTGTTCAGCAAATATTTTGGTCTTCAAATTCTGTTTCGACATCAATTTCCTGGCTGTTTTTCCCAGGGTCATTATATTCTCCTTTTTCCTCGGGCTCTTGAGTGGTTTCTGCAGATGGTCAACTTTCAGTCAATGCTTGTGGTCCAACATTCCTCTCCTCTGCTTCGTTATTTCTTTCCTGACTTATATTTAGGTCATTCTCTACCACTTTTTTAATAGAGGTTAATTCTGGATCTGTGAGTCTGGTATTTCTGAAGATATCTCTTCTAACATTTGCTAATCTGTTTTCATCTAGATTTGGTCTGCTAGCTGGATTCCGGCTCCTCCAAATTCTGTAGGAGTTTGCGGTGTGTTTCTCTTGGGTTGGCCTACTTAATGCAAAGTAATAAGCGTATATTACTTCTTCATATTCTTCCCGGTTCCATTTAGTTCTTTTACATTTTTGATTTTGTGGTCGTTGTGGTGGTGAACTTTGGGGGCTTAATTTGGGACAAATCCCGTTTAAGTGACCATCCAGGTTCGTATTTGGGGAAGATATTCTGCCATTTGAAATGTTTTCGTCGTCAGGCTGACAGCTTCCTGACAGGCGCGCTTCCATTATAACCATTGGACAAGCGATTTGGTGTACTGTTTGAAATTTTCTTTTCTTTTTAAGTAAAGTTAAATTATAGTTAAATTTGCATTTTTTAAAAAATTTATTTTATTTCTTATGTATTTTTTAACCACTAATCTTCATACAGGGGCCGCAGTTATCATCATTAGTAGCACCAGCACCACCAGTAGTTGTAGTAGCAGCAGCAATATCACTATCAGCAACAGCAGTGGCAGTGGTAACAGTAGTAGTAGTGTCAACAGCAACAGAAGCAGTACCAGCAGCAGCAGTAGTTATAATGGCAGCAGTAGCAGCTGTAGTAGTAGTAGTAGTAGTAGTAGTAGTAGTAGTAGTAGTAGCAGCAGCAGTAGTGGTAGAAGCAGTAGTAGTAGTAGCAGCAGTAGTAACAGCAAGGAAGGGCCGACTTACTCTGTTCTGTATTATTTGTGAATAGAGAAGTTGTGTTCGACCTGAGAGTATCTATTATTATCATTATTTTTTTTTTCACGTGCATTTCTGTTATTGTATATTTCGGCTGGTCAGGGAGAAAATAAAAGTAATATCGTAGAAACTAAAGTTGACTTTTTTTGAGATGTTCTTTTGTATGTCCAGTTAGAGAAAACAATTGTGTTTTTGCAATAAAAAGGATACTTATATTTTTGAATACTCGGGGAGAAAGGAAAGAAAAGACTAGAAGAGTCAAATTTTTACAGAAAGTTTTAAGATACACCAAAGATGGTCTTTTGTATGTCCACACAGAGAAGACTAATGTTTTTAGAATACAAAAAAAAAAGGATGTTTACTTTTTCGGATACTCTGGGAGAGACGAAAGGACGAGTATTCACAGCAGTTGTGGATATGAAAATTTGTGTGTTTGAAAACTGTAGATATGTAAATTTGTAAATTTCTTAACTTATTTTGAAGAGAATTTCAAACACGCACAGGATATTGTATATATTCCCGTCTTTGAGAGTTTTTGTGTTTTTTTCGCCGTTGTCCTGCTGGGTCATATTAGTGTTTCTATGACTTTCGGCTACTGAATGCTCAGAGCAGCGCGGAACATGTCTAGCCGCTGTCAAGGCTGGCGCTCCTCTCTTATTATTATTATTGTTATTATTATTATTATTATTATCATTATATATATATATATATGTGTGTGTGTGTGCATTGATAAAAAAGTGTAGGTGGCATACGAGTGGGTATATATTTATAAAAAAAGAAGTTTGAAAACGCCACTATATAAAATAAATTTTAATTTATAATTTTCTCAGAGACATTTAACATGTTTCGGTTCTTGAAAAAAACGAACCTTATCAAAAATACTTATTTTGAAAAAATATAATTAAAAGAAAAGTTGATAATTGTTTCTTAGTGGTGTCAACATAGTCCACATGGGAGCGTTTTTTGTGTGGGTCCATAATGGCTGTCTCGTGCGTTGACTTGGATCGTTGGCTGTAGTAGTAGTAGTGACCGTATTGGTAATAGTAAACAGGAGTGACCTCTACCCGTGTAAACAGCAGTATTTAATTGGTTGTAGTAGTAGGGGAGGAAGCAGCAGCAGTACTAGTGGTAGTGACCGTAATAGCAGTAGTAACAGTGACTGTTGGTCGAAGCAGCAGCAGCAGTAGTAGTAGTAGTAGTAGTAGTGACCGTAATAGCAGCAGTAGCAGAGACTGTTAGTTGTCGTCGTCGTCGTAGTAGTAGTAGTAGTAGTAGTATCAGCGACTGTTGGTCGTAGTAGTAGTTGTAGCAGAGACCGCTGTTTGCAATAGTAGTAGTTATCGTGGCAGTGGTGGTGGAGTTGTAGGATTTTTTTTTCGTTTTTTGGAAAACCAATATATGATTTTAATGTTACTGGCCCAGGGTGTTTAAACTTGGCCCGAATTTTCTAATAAAATGAAGCTCTTGTTTTGACGTTGGGTGAAAGTTGTGTTGTTATTGAATTGGTAAAGTGGGAAGGTCGTAAACTTTGGATTTTTATTCGGTGTACATCTGTCTATGGGGTCGCTGACAGGTATTTTCCTGTATTCAGGATTCCTAATTTGGGATTTATGTAATGCCAACCTTTTTCGTAGACTGTTTTTTGTATGGCCTATATATTGCCTATTGCATCCTGCGCATATTATCACATGTGGCTAAACAGAAAGGGATGTTCATTCTCGTGTGCCTAGGGTGGCATGAATCAAATGGTAGGTGCTGCTTAGAGTCTATCAGTTTATAATAGATATGCGTCTCTATTTTGTTGCCGACTTTCTTAATGAGGATATCTAAAAATGGTAGTTTTTTCTGGTTATGCTCCATCGTGAATTTGATGTTTTCATTAATTCCATTTAGTATCATTTTAAATTCCTCAAGTTTTTCTATGCTTTCATCGCAGAGGATGAAGCAGTCATCGACATATCTTTTCCAGTTATTCTGGATATAGTTCGAGAAAGAGTATCCATATTTTTCGAGTGTTTTCTGGTAAAGAATTATTTCTATGAAGCCCATTACTAGCGAAAGAAGGTGCAGTACGCATACCCATGGCTGTCTCCGATCTTTGTCTGTAGTAATTATCATTAAATATGAAGTAGTTGTTTTGTAATATGAATCTTAGTCCTGCTATAACAAGCTCTTTATTTAAACGAGTTGGAAGTTCAAAGGAGTAGTTTGAAAAAAGAAAAAAAGAATCCGACAATTCCACCAGCACTGCCACGATAACTACTACTGCAAACAGCGGTCCCTGCTACAACTACTACTACTACTACTACTACTACTACGACCAACAGTCTCTGCTACTGCTGCTATTACGGTCACTACTACTACTACTACTACTACTACTGCTGCTTCGACCAACAGTCACTGTTACTACTGCTATTACGGTCACTACCACTACTGCTGCTGCTGCTAGTGCTGCTGCTTCCTCCCCTACTACTACAACCAATTAACTACTGCTGTTGTTTACACGGGTAGAGGTCACTCCTGTTTACTATTACCAACACGGTCACTACTACTACTACAGCCAACGATCCAAGTCAACGCACGAGACAGCCATTATGGACCCACACAAAAAACGCTCCCATGTGGACTATGTTGACACCACTAAGAAACAATTATCAACTTTTCTTTTAATTACATTTTTTCAAAATAAGTATTTTTGATAAGGTTCGTTTTTTTATTTCCCCAGCAAGCTCTCTTCTTTGGAGGCATAATCTATGTATATATTAAACAGAACAACTACCGTAACACTAACCCTAACCCGGTAATCAAGTTTGGGGAGTTAAAAAAAGAAAACAAAAAATATTCAAGGGAAATAACTGAACGACTTACCAGTATTGTCCGTACTACTCTGAAATGTGTTTTCTTTTAGCTGTTTATAAATAAATCACACACGTGTTTTTGTTTTTTTACACACAGGTTTTTTTTCTAAAACAGCATGCGACAGAAGGAGAGAACTTTGTCGATGGAAATGATAATGAAATTCAACAGATATTAGATATTTATTCAAGGGTCACCATGCAGTTCTAGAAATTAACCTACTCAACATTATAAACGTCAGAAATGGCAGCCAAAGAATAAACGAATGTTTTTTTTTCCTTTTGGGGTTGAATTCCGCCATAGAAATTCATGTAGATAAGATGAAAATAAGGTAATCTTCAAGTTTAGGGAGGCAAAAAAAAGTAAATAAAAATATTCCGGTCTTCCACGAGGCTTTTCGATCTCTCAGTTAACTTCAATCAAATCACGTGTGTGATTTATTTTTATTTACATTCTTTTTATCCCTAAACTTGAAGACTATCCCCTAACCGTAACCCTAAAACCCTAACCCTAACACCCTAGTGAAAATCGTGCGGGTGTTAATCTGAAAAATTACCCACATTTGTAATGAAGTTCAGTGATTTTGCAATGTGTTGTCCTGTCGGTCAAACTAAAGCGTGAATGTTCTGAGACGCCTTACGGGAGTCAAGAAACAAAAGGAAAAT
The DNA here is from genome assembly GCF_046866305.1 of Octopus bimaculoides. Lineage (NCBI taxonomy): Eukaryota > Metazoa > Mollusca > Cephalopoda > Octopoda > Octopodidae > Octopus > Octopus bimaculoides. Next base: position 3,469,691 of record NC_142957.1, on the reverse strand, counting down.
AGTGTAATAGATGCTTTTAAAAAGAAAAAAGGATTTTATCCATTATATGTATACTGTTCAGTATCTATGCGTTGAATAAAATTTATCTTTCTACTTGTACTACCATACATTTCAGCGCATCGAAAAACAAACTTGTTTGTTTACATACAACGTAACTAAAACAAAAGTTTAATTTATGACTTTGTATGCATAAGAGAAAGTAAGAGTTATCGTTCGTAAACGTTCATAAGAGAAAGTAGGAGTTGAAAGGATTTGTAAAGGTCGTAGGAAGAGGAAATTTAGATTTTATTAGAGGGGGAAGTGTTATTTTGCGCAGTTTAATGGATTTTATTGGTAACTGTGATTGATTTTGACGGAAAAAATGACGCAGTTACCTAGGTTATGGTATTTAGAATATTAATTCTGATTGTTTCATTCAAGAAATTTGGAATTGTGTAAATGTATGAATTGGATACACATACACACACACTCACAAACACAGCTATATATATATATATATATATATATATATATATATATATATATATTCTCTTTACTACTACGTATCTCGCTTTACCCCTCTGTTACTACTACATATCTCTTTTTCCCCCTCGTACTTCCTCCCTTTCTCTTTTCCTCTCGTTGCTCACCTATTCTTCTACTTCCTCCCTTTGTTTCTCCCTCTACCACTCTCTCTCTTTCCCTTACACCGGCATGGTCACATGCTTCCGGTCAATAATCCTTTTCTTCCTTGGCCATCGCCAAGTAAACACGCGAACTACTTCGTCCCTACTTTCCAGTTCGTACCTCACAGCGTTCATACACACATAATTTTTCTCGTCTGGCCGTAAAGCCTTTTCTGTTTGTTTTCCTGTCTTGTTTTTTGTCCGCCACTACATTCCTCCATGGCAAGATTTAATTTGTGTATACAAATTTAATTTGCAGTCCATGGGAAGAGCCGGTTTAACGATGCGTCCTGCCCAGCTCTTCGAAACGCCGGTGTTAAAACGGGGGTAGCTGATGAAGAAGAATGTTCTCTATGTGGCTTGTGTGTTTTCTCGTCTACGTTTTGTTTGCAATGTCCTGTACCCAGATATGCACCTATACATACAGGTGGATGTCGGTATGCACATACCTGTACGTATATATGCATATACTCATTTACTATTTGTTTATATATATATATATATATATATATATATAAACATATATACATATATATAATGTATGTATATATGTATCTATATATAATGTATGTACGTATGTATATATATATATGTTTGTGTGTGTTTGTGTGTATGTATATATGTATATGTATTGCATAAAGAACCGTGGGCAAGGCCAGAACAATGCGAAGTAAATACAAAGCAAATTACAAGAAAATAAATATAGGAATTAAAGCAGACTTACCTTGTGTTCAATATTTCGGGATTGTGACCCCATTTTCAAGAAATTAACGAGTGTTGTCAATGCGCATGTGACACGCTTGCGCACACACACATCGCAACACTCGTTAATTTCTTGAAAATGGGGTCACAATCGAGAAATATTGAACACAAGATAAGTCTGCTTTAATTCCTATATTTATTTTCTTGTAATTTGCTTTGTATTTACTTCGCATTGTTCTGGCCTTGCCCACGATCCGTTATTCAATATATGCATATACACACGCATACCTACATACATATATGTATACATGTATATATATACATATATGTGTATTTACATTTGTATATATATATATATATATATATATATATATATTTATATATATATATTTCTGTATGTATGTCCGTCTGTATTTGTATGTATGTATCTATGTATCTGTGTGTGTGGGGGGGGGGGGGGTTGATATGTAGGCAAACAGATGGTAATGTGTTTCCATGAAATCACTGAAGTAGATTTTCTAAGAAATTCAGGCGAAGTCATTATCAATACAATTGATATTTAAACGGAGATAGTTGCTAGGTTTTGTGTGCATCTGTTTGTATGTTGTATATTTGCAACTGTGCATTTGGTGTATATATATATATATATATAGAGAGAGAGAGAGAGAGAGAGAGAGAAAGAAAGAGAGATATGCATAAATGCATGTGCGTTTTACTTTGCTAGGGACATTTGTGTATGTGCTTCTTCACCTGCCTATAGTGTATTGCGATTATGTGTATGTATCTTGAATACATATAGTAGTAGTAGTAGTAGTAGTGGTAGTAGTAGTAGTAGTAGTAGTAATAGTATTGGTAGTAGTAGTAGTAGTAACGATCCATGATTGATAAATTCCTCGAAATCTTCAGGATTAATTGATGGCACCTATTTCCTAAGAAATAGTCTTTCGCTGACATAGTTGCTGCAGTAAGAATGGGGTTGAAAAAGCTTAAAAGATTAAACCTATGTTATACTTTGAAATTCTTATTTTCCATATAACCACCGTTTATTGTTTTATTTGTGAGCACCACAATATATTTAAAAATAATTTCAAATAAAATGAAATGTAATAAGAAATCAGAGGAGCGATGCGTACCCTCAGCACATATAATTCTTTTCTAAATTATAATGTGGCTTACAATGTGTTGCTTAGCCATGTTTTTTTTACTAAACTTTCTTTTTTTTATGTATCACCTTTATAGGTATTTTTACTCAGGGGAAATTAAGAAATCAACTCGTAAAAAAAGAAATCCATGAATCTATCAGTGTACATACGCCTGCACACATACACATGTATGCATTTCTGTATGTATGCTCAGTTTTATTTCAAAATTCCTTGCCATAAGGAAAGAGTCGGTTTCTAACCCAGATTCAAGGCTCCTTTATTGGAATTTCAACATCAACAACAGGGTATTTTTGTATTTTTGTATATATGTATGTATGTATATGTGTGCAGATTTGCATGCTTTGCCTTATGAATGCATTCTCATGCATATATTTGCATATCTAGACCTGCTCATATATATTTAGATGATACATTTCTGGAAGTTTTACAGATCGTTACAGTTCCAGTGATGGATTGGATTTGTAGTCTTCGAATTAGCTTCGGACTTACCGCAGCTGATATACACCAACTTTTGTCCATCATCGTGGACAACACTTACATCTCTTTCCAGGACCACATATAAAAAAAGACAACAGGTCTCCCCATGGGATACAGTCCCTCGGGCTTACTAGCCATCACTTATATGAGCCGTCCAGAACGTCGAGCACTCAACATCTGCTGCTCATGTGACTTCTTCACCAGGCACGTAGATGACATCCTCATACTCACAACCTCCCGTGAAGAGACTGACAGAATATTCACAATGTTCAATAACATGGACATAAACATAAAGTTCACTATTGAACATCCCTACATCACTGGATCACTATCATTATTTGACTTCAAACTGAATATAATGAAAGAAGGGGAAATTCACACCGAGTTCTACAGGAAAGCAGCCAGTAGAGATATGCTTGTCCAATACAATTCAGCCCTTCCACTCGGTGCTAAAATAGGATACACCAGAAATGAACTTGCACATATCCAAGGTAACTGCAGCAGAACGGAGGACAAGGTGACCCTTACTACACGTTTCCTACATATATTGAAAACCTAGATTCATTGAAAATCGTCTTAAGTACCCAAGATGACCAATACAACGAACATATACGAAACCCAGCAACACATGCTTCCTTAAAATACCCCATTTTAGCGAGAGGATAACTACAGCCATCCGAAGAGCCATACGAAGAGAACAGCTAGGCATACAACTAGCCCACTCCGGCCCCTCTCTGAGAGAACACCTCGCAAAGAAACGAATAAGAGACAACAATCAATGCGCATTAACAAATTGTCCCATCCATGACACAGATTTATGCCAACGGGTAAATGTTGTGTATAAAATACAATGTAACAAATGCAACAAGTTCTATGTAGGTAGCGCAACAACACCATTACACGTCCGCATCAAAGAACATCTGAACACGAGAGCCTCCTCCTTCAGAAAGCATCTAGACAGATGCCGGAACACTGGCAAAAGCATAACAATTGAGGCAAAAAGAAAGAAATTGGGGTAATTTAAGTATTAAGGAAGCTATACTCATACACAGACTAGGGCCCCAAATCAACAACAGGTTGGATGCGGGTAGCTACATCTGGATGCGTGTAGGTTCAGTTTTGATAATATGCTCACATGTAGTTTATAACAAAAACAAAAGAAGAGAAAATAGGGAGAATAAAGGAAGCGTATAGTACATAACTTAGAAGCAGCGCTACAGATGTGCCAGCACACACGAATCTGAGACATGGCCGACTTCATGCATTTCTTATGAGGAATTCCGGAAGCAGCGACTCCATCCAAGAATATCTTAAGGAATTTTATTCCGAAATATATCAGACAATGGATGACTAAATTACAACAGGTGTATAGCCCATTGTTTGTATTAAAATGCATTGCTGTACCGTTCAAAACTTTTTATTCTTTACATACAAGTATAAACCTGAACTTGTAATCTTGATAGAGTAACTGCAGATTTCTCAATAGTTCAGCATAAGTGTTCTCTTTTTCACTGATCTTCAGCTTTATGTTAACATCCGCTGGGTAGTTAATTTTCACAACTGCGTACAGTTTCTCTTCTCTATCCGAAATCGTTATATCTGGTCTGTTGTGCTTATATTTTATTGATATGTTCACTGGGACATTCCATCAGTACTCCTTTTTTGTTATGAGTTACTATGGCCTCTACCATACTATGGGTTCTTGTTTCTTTGTCCTCGGAGTTATCTTTCCGACGGATTTCATTAGAGAGTGCACTGGCTACAATATTATATCTCATCGGTAAATAATTCCATGATGATATTTTCGGACAACCGCTTATAATGTGGGTGATATCTTCAGTGTTAACTCCACAAATTCTGCATCAGTTGTCACATTTTACTGCTTTTCCTGCACCTCTGTCTCTTTTCTGCATCACGTACTTGGTTGATATTTCCTGTTCTTGGATTGTAAAGCATACCCTTCAAAGCGGTAGGTAGTCATCCGTCTAAAGTCCTTTGATGGTTGATGATACTATCATTTCGGAGCTTTCAACAAACAGATTCATGCATAGTATTCTGCTCATATAGGCTCATCCTTTTATCTGATGACACGTTGCGGCAAAGTCGTGAGACGTCTTTGGGCATGTATTCTAGGTTAGCAGACAGAGAGTGTTGCTCAAGGAGCTGCCTGCCAAATATTATGATGTTATCAGTGTCATGTATGCAAACTTTGTCAAGGTATGCATTTCGACACTTGGTGGTTAAAAGATGATACGACATTCAAAGGCATTTTGGATCAATATTAAGCCTCTGCCGCCTTATTTTCATTTTAGATAGAGGCGGTCTACGTCACTGTTTATGTGGAAATTATGTGCGCTTGTTAGTATTTTTCGAGTTTTCACATCAATAGTTCGGCTCTCATCAAGCGTCAAATAAAGCAGCCCAAATTTTGGTATGAGAACTGGCACTGCAAACACATTCTTGGACACTGTTTTATTGAATGCAGAGAATTCTGAGCTCCAGATTTTCTTTATTCGGCTGTAATACTCTTAAGTAACACGTGTTTTGTTACAGGTGCCATTGTAAGTTATGTTTTCGTCTACCCTTAGATATCTGTAACATTCCTCATGAGATATAGGAGAAACAGTCAAATCATTCTGATTTATAGTTTTACCCCTTTTCACAACCATTATTAACATTTATCCTGATCATGATCCAACCCACCATCCTTTCAGAATGTTACGTACACATGTCTACGCGCATAGGTACACCATGATCTATATGTACACAGAGAAGGGTCGATTCATATGAAAAAGAAAGTGAAAATAGCATGACTTGACATAAAGTGAATAAAATTATCCTTCCTACTGGAGGCACAATCCGTCAATTTTATTGGGAGAGGAGTAATCGATTACATCGACCCCAGTATTTCACAACTCCGAAAAGATGAAAGGCAAAGTCGACCTCGGTGGGATTCGAACTCAGAACGTAGCAACGGGCGACATACCACTAAGCATTTCGTCCAGGGTACTAACGCTTCTGTCAGCTCACCGCCTTATAAAGTGAATAAAATAATGAATTGACATAATTCTAATCACTAATGCCCGGCTTGAATTGTTAATTGTTTTCTACAAGTTTTGTTGAAATGATCGTTACAATTTCAAGTAGTACATTGCTGATAATATTCGCATTATCAGTAACGAAGCAAATTGTTAAAATCGAAAAATAAATATGAAAGCCACCATATGTTGAAACGGAGATAAAATGCTGTTCTTGAAATATCGGTTTCAAATCTTAGCACAAGACCAGTAATTTTCATTTTTTTTTTTTTGGATTGTTTATCTACCTGGAATGATGAAAGGCAAAGTCGACCCCAGAAGAATTTGTTCTCAGAACGTAAATTCGGACGAAATGAAGCTAAGCGTTTTTCCCGAATGAAGCTTAGCTTTTCAGCTAAGCATTCTGCCAGCTGCACCTAATCACCAATACCTTCCACCATTCTATCATTATTGAGACAAAATGCAGCGTACCAAGATACCTGTTGTGTCCCATGACATACAGAATCGAAAAGCCGCCATTGACCAAGTAGTAGCCTTACTCAGTTATACTTTGGTCTCAACAATATTGTTTCATTAATTTTCGGAAAGATTTCAGGATCGAATCCTTATCCTGACTATGGATGTTGTGAAGAGAAATTGGATGAAGTGGGTGGGTCAAGGGGTGAAGGGATGAATGTGGGTTTTAGAAGTCTGATTCTCAACCAAATGGTTGTGTGTTCAGTTCCAGTGAAAGGCATGTTGGTCAAGTGTCTTCGAATTTGGACCTGAGTTGATCAAAATCTTGTGAGCGTATTTTCTAGACGGAAACTAAAAGAAACACTATGTGTGTGTGTGTGTGTGTATTTATATATATATGTATGTACATAATATATATATATATATATGTATATATTTATGTATATATGCATATATCTATGTATGTGTGGGTATGTATATATGTATGTATACCATTTTTCAGTTTCATTTCAGGGAAAGAGCTGGTTTCTAACCTAGGTTCAGGGGTCATTCACTGGAATTTCAACATCAACAACATGGTATTATTTTAGGTATGTATGTATGTATGTATACATGTATGTATGTGTCTCCTTGTCCTGAAATAGTTTTAAGCGTGGAAACATGGACGTGAAAACAATGATGAGAACGATGAAGGCCGAATGTAAATGTGGAAGGAAGTAGATTCGGGAAAAAAGAGAAAGAAATGTATGAAGGTGTTGAAAGAATAAATGAAGATAATGTGAGTGAGAGCCAAATATAAAGTAGATTGACATGACCTTTGCAAATCTAACATCTGATCTCTTTCTCTCTCTCTCCCTCTCTCTCTCTCTCTATGTATATATATATATATATATATATATATATATGCATGTATGTACACACATATAATATATATTATATAAATATCACTCCGTCAGTTATGACGGAGGGTTCAAGTTTGTCCGATCAACAGAAAGCCTGGTCATGAAATTAACGTGCAAGTGGCTGAGTGCTCCACAAACACGTCTTCCATTAACATAGTTCTGAGTAGGATTCTGCGTGACACAGAGTGTGAAAATGTTGGTCCTTTGAAATACAGGCACTATTTATTTTTGCCAGCTGATTGGACGGGAACAACGTGAAATAAAGAGTCTTGCTCAAGGACACAATGCTTCGCCAGTAATTAAAATCACGATCTTACGATCGTGGACCAACTATACGAGGCACTAAGCCACACATATTCACACAACTTTACACACCACTTCAAATATTGAATTATCTTATCTTCTCTCTACTGACATTATTTACAGAATGACATTTGTCAAGAGTGGCAATGGTCTTCCCCCCTTGTATATACTATGGCAGCGTTGCAACACAAGAGCAATGTCACAAACACTTGACCTAATTTCTAGATAAATTACTATTGCTACTTCGTCGCTTTTACGAGATTAAATTTACAACGCTGACCAAAAGCTTTTCTTACAAGCAAAGCAGTACACACACAGAGGCATACACGCATACACACACACACACACACGAGCATACATACTGTTATATCGCAATACTACACAGTGGCTGTGTGAGCTACGAAATCCTCGTTGCCACTGTTATATCACACGTTCGGATGACCTCTATTTAACTACTTCGACGTCTAGACGTCTCCCTCTATATCTACGTATTGGGCTAGCCTACTTCATCGTCTGGGGGCGTCGACACAACACATACATACATACATAAATACAGACAGACAGACAGACAGACAGACAGACACACACACACACACACACACACACACACAAACAGCTAACGACTAGATTTGTGCTTGGTCATTTGATCTACAAGAAATAGCAGCCTAATTTTACTCCAAATGCAGAGGAACATCATGATCTCACGTTCCTTTGAACTGAAACTTATCAGAATCCATGCAACCACCTAAATTTTATAACCAATTTTGTGATATGCACATTGAAGTCTGCATTATTAGGCAGGCCAAAGCCAAAGTCGCGCCCTGATTGTGATTCTGGGACTGAAATCCCTCCAGGTCCAGTATATTTTGACTGTTGATACCTTAAGTTTTGGAACTTTCCAAAATTAAATTGCATGTATCCTGTAAATTTCACAACAACTGGGACCGTCACCTACTTTAAAGTAAAAATATGTTAACAATCACACATATGTTTGTGCATTATGTATGGGTATATATATATATATATATATATATATATATATATATATATATATATATATATATACATATATATATATATATTTGTATGTATGTATGAAATTTACAGAAAAGCAAAAGACAAAGACAATTCTATAAACAACAAGCATATATATTTATATATATATATAAATAATTTATTATATGTATTTATTTTCTCTTAGTTAATAATTAACTCCGACAAAATAAATTGGTTAATAGATACCAGGGTAGCAAAGATCACAAAATGACTGTGGTGTAACTTCTGTTTATGAGGTAGAAACTCCCTGTTATTTTGGGCAATTGAGTAAATATACAAATTTATTAAATGGAGTAATACGCATACTTTTAATGAGTTCTTTTATTTCCAACATATGTTTCGAAGATTACAAATGATACCTTCCAAAGGAATAGGTGATGTTGATAAGGATGTAATCTTCTCTTCAGGGAAATACATAGGAACCAGCTTAACCGTAAGACATTTTAACCGAATGTGATAACTGTAGGTAGAGAAGATTGCTACGTAACTTATTTGAAAAATCCGTTGGAGGTTGCAACGCTACAAGACAGTACGTTGGGCAGGGAGGGAGGAAAAAAAGGAATTTAGAATTTAGAATTGGGAGTTAATAAGATGATTTAAACCCGATAAAAATGGGAGAAGAATGTTTTATGTATAATGGCACCGCAAAGGGGAGTTAATCTTGTATTTATACATGCAAAGTTGACATAAATGCCTATAAGTATATATATATATATATATATATATATACAATTTCATATATATACATATATGTGTACACATATATATATACATACACATACATACACTCACATACACATATACATATACATAGACACATACATATATATACATTTGTACGTATATACACACGGTAGTCGTGTGGTGATGAATATTAAAGCAGTGCTATTTGTATAGGAAAATGATGCTTATATTAACTAGTAAGAAATTAAATGATAGACAATTTATAAAGGTGATAGGTGGTCTATTAATCTACAGAGATAGATTGTGTTGTTATGTTAGATGGAAATGAGAAGGTGCAAAAAAAGTGGGGTTAAAGGAGTAAAAATTACTTGTATAAACTAAGTTAATATTATTACCAAAGTTTACTTCGATAGTCACGTTCTATTTTAGTTGGTGCAAGGGTTTTCCAATAGATAAAATAAAATTTTATGTGGTGCAGTATTTTATACGTAATAAAGCAGAGAGAAGAAAATATTTATATTTTTTGAATTCATCTTACGATGAGCGTAAACAAATGAACTAGGATTGTTTTCAGAATCTTAGATATGTCTAAGAAAGTTAAAGAAGACAAATGAAATTCTTAGACGTAGAATAATGCCACTAATATAACCTAAAACAGGATAAATAACTCCTATCTTTGCTGAATAAAGTGAAAGCAGTAAATGAATGATATGGATGTACGAAAGAGCCATGAAATCAAATGAATAAGGTTAATTGAGCACAACGTATTGAACATCGTTGCAAGTAATGTTTATGAAAGTAATGATTGAGTACATGTTTATAAATGTTGTTGGTGTCCTAATTTGGCTTCAAAAAGTGGGGAGTGTTTAGGTAACATATATCAAGAGAGTCGTCTACGTTATATAAATTAGTATTGTTTATCTAAAGGAAGAAAATACATGGTGCTGCCAATGTTTACATCTGTATGCATTTTCGATGAACGTGTTCACCAGTTTATTCTTCGAGAATAAAATGAAGAACAGTTCCGTATTGCATAATGGGCAAAATTTCCTAACTTTATCGTATGTCAGTCTACGAATATATGTATATGTGTCCATGTATATGTGTGTGTGTCTGTATGATTGTGTGTGTATGTTTGTATATATATATATATATATATATATATATATATATACAAACACATATATACATAGTTGTCATTTACAGAAATACAAAAGGCGACGACGGGTGTAAACAACAAGACATATATATATATATATATATATATATATATATATATATATATACATATATATATATACATATATATACACACATATATAAATACATACTTATATACATATATTCTTACATACAAACACACATGTGTATGTGTATGTATATAAATATATATACGTATATATATATACGTGTATGTGTATATATATATATATATATATATATATATATATATATATATATATATATATATACACGTGTATGTATACTATATATTACATATATGGTATTTACATATTTATGTATAAATATGTGTGCGTATGTATGTGTATAAACATCCAATTTTTTTCTCCGTTGCTTTGAAAACATGGTACGCCTAAAAACGCACATATACATAAATATATGCGTGAAAACATACTATTTTACTCTTTTACTTGTTTCAGTCATTTGACTGTGGCCATGCTGGAGCACCGCCTTTAGTCGAGAAAATCGACCACCAGGACTTATTCTTTGTAAGCCTAGTACTTATTCTATCCGCCCCTTTTGCCGAACTGCTAGGGGACGTTAACACACCAGCATCGGTTGTCAAGTGATGTTGGGGGGACAAACACAGACACATAAACTTATACACACACGCACACACATATATACAACAGGCTTCTTTCAGTTTCCGTCTGCCAAATCCACTCACAAGTCTTTGGTCGGCCCGGGGCTATAGTACAAGACACGGGACTGAACCCGGACCCATGTGGTTGGTAAGCAAGCTACTTACTACACAGCCACTCCTACTAACACAGAGACATACATACACAACATTTACTGCTATAACTCTTGTCAGAATTTATCATTTGTCGATGTGATTAAATAACAGAATGGATTATGTATAATTTTTACACTACACACACACATATACATAGACACATATACATGCATTCGTAGACTGACATATGAACATACATATTCTTATCTCAAAATAGATACACGCACACACAAACTCTTATCTCAAAATATAAAGTCTCCATGTCTTATAACCTCACTATAAATAGACAAAATTCAACACATTGCTTTATTCGTTTGCTGTTCTTTGAACTCACCAAACGTGGAAGATATTCTTGACAGAAAAACTCTTCAGATCCCAACTGAAACAAAATTAATTACTCAGGTAAACATTATTCTTGCATTTGTTTTAATTAACACATAATTTTCTTACTCTTTAATATTGACAAATGTTCATTACAACTATTTCTAACGCGAACATACTTTTATATGGAAATTTGTTTTATTTTCAGACATTATTTTATAGACTAGAAACTGCTAAAACATTTCATGGCTTAGAGTTTTGAAATTCTAGTTTACAAGTAAGCCATCTCATTTATATTCCTTGTATATAATATAAGGTATAGTTTGGTTATAACTGTGGAAAAGCTATTTGATGGAATTTAATCACAAAATTCATCTAATTACACAGTATTTTGGGTAGTTTACAATTTTCGAAAATATAAGGACACAGATAGCGTGTCGTAAATCCAGCTGGAAACGATGTCTCCTGGGGCTAAACAACAGTAGCATTCGTCCCAAGCGAGATTGCCATATTAGGGTGGTAAATGATCATTACTTGATGTATATATATATATATATATATACACCAGAGTAAGCACATAAATGTGAAACAGAGTGGAAAGGATTTAATCAAATACCAGAAGTAGAGTAACATGCTTTATTTAAAAGCAGCAGAAATATAACAAAAACTGTCTTTGTGATATTTCTGCTGCTTTAAAGTATATACATACACACACACATATATATATATATATATATGAGCGAGAGAGAGGGAGGGAGAGAGAATGGGGCGCAATGGCCCGGTGGTAAGGGCAGCGGACTCGCTGTCATAGGATCGCGGTTTCGATTCCTAGACTGGACGTTGTGAGTGTTTGAGCGAAAACATCTACTGCGCTATTAGTAATTTTACTCAGGTATCTATCTCACTAGAAACTGATGGATAAAGAGATCAAACTACATAAACAAACGGCAGCGAAACAATCCACACTGGTCCTGTGTTGTTCGTGAAATAGACAGGCTTTGACGGAAAACGTCGTCTTAAACTTTGCCTTCTGCTGCTCCCACAGTTACTCATGGAGGTCTACAGATCACACTGCTCGATATCAGGTCCTACTTTGAACACGAACAAGACTTGAAAGCGGACAACACTCTTCAACATGTTGATATGTTTTGTTTCGTGGAAACGTTCTTGAAGCAGAATCAACAATTAGCATCCATTCTACCGTATTCGAAGATAACTAGAGCAGACAGGCCTACTGCGTTGGGTGATGACTGTTGCCAAGCAGGAGATCGCCCCCACAGATATACATTTGAATGTCAATGGCTTAGAGTACACCGCTGCCGGGGTGACCATCTCGTCAATAAATATTAATATCATCACCATTTACAGATCTCCTTCCGTACAAGTTGCTCCTTTCCTCACCAGCCTGCATCATCTTATAAGATCTTTGCCAAGGAATCATCTGACCATCGTCTTTAGTGATTTCAACGTGGATCTCCTTGATTCCCCTAAGCATGAGATCTTTACTTACAACTATGAACCAGTTTTGGTTTGACCAACTAATCCAAAAACTCACCACCGACTATGGAAGCCTGCTAGATCATGTTTACGTGAACCAGGATCGGTGTTCACCAGTCACCGTAATCGACTGTTACTTTTCCAACCATGATGCTGTTTCTGTATCACTCAATTTTTAGGTAATTGTTGTTTCTTTTTAGATATATGGTGAAACTAGTTAGCTGTTGTCATTGATGCATTATAACTGCTTCAGATGATTCCTGCTTTTAGAGGGTTTTTCAAGAATCTTATGGCTGTGTTAATTTTTTTTTTTATCCCCGCCAAGGAGGTTATATTTTTGCCACCATTGGTTTGGAAATTTGGGCGATTTTCAGTATGCGTGTATATGGGTCGAAATAAACTGTTTGACGGAGGTCTGCGCTCTCCCAATGATTTTCTAGTTTTATTTGTTTGCACCATAGCATACTTAAAAAGAATTTCAAATAAAAAAACAATTAATATTAAATTTGTGTTCGAAGTTTAGCTTTATATCATAAAAAGATTAAATAACTACACTTAATGAATCACAAGACTAAAGTAGCTAAATTATCTTAATACAATCAACCTGTTTTACAACAATATCTTTATTTCGATCATCCAAACACAATAAACAAAATACTTGACATAATTCCTTATCAATAATGCCTGGCTTCAATTGTTAAATTGCTTTCCATAGATTAGTTGAAATGATCTTTGCATTTTCAAGTAGTTTGTTGTTGATAATATTTGCTTAATCAGTAAAGAAGCTAATTGTTGAAATCGAAAAATAAATATGAAATGCCACCAAATGCTGAGACGGAGAGAAAAAAATAAGCTGTTCTTGAAATATCGGTTTTAAATCTTCGCACAAGACCAGTAATTGTTTTGGAAGAGGAAAACCGATTACATTGAGCCCAATGCTCAACTGGTACTTATTTATCGGCTGTGAAAGGATGAAACGCAAAATCTAACTTTCTCAGTTCAAAATGAGTCCCGCATGATTTCTCTTACAACGGTGTTTCTCTCCTTCATTTTGTCTTCCCACCTCTCTCACATTCTCTCTTTTTCTTTCTATCTTTCTTTCTCTCCCCTCTTTCCATCCTTTATCTCTCTATCTTCTTTTTCTTTCTCTCTTCCTCTCTCTCTCTCTCTCCCTCTCCCCTGCTTTACATTCTCAACATTCTGCTTGGAAGGACGCAGCAGTGTATGTTGTCTGTTGATAGCTTAGGGTTTGGAACTTTCCAGTATTAAACTACATGTGTCGTCTACATATCATGTCAACTGGGACCTATTACTCTCTGGTTGATTAAAATTAAAATCTCAATCAGCGCAAATTTTATTATAAATTTTACTGTGCCCTCAATATTGAGTGCCTCTTTCATTAAAATTTTGTCTCATATAAACTTGCTATAAAATAATAATACCCTTAAGTTAACAATCACACACATGCTTGTGTGTCATGCGTACATGTATGGGTGCGTGTATACATATACATATATATATATATATATATATATATATATATATATATATATATATATATATGTTTCCTTCTCACGCTATGTCAGGCTTATAAGGGCCGGTTTCCTGGATACGGAGGGGATATGTATTCCCCACCTGAATGGTGGGGCTGGTCTGTCGAAGAGTTATTCATTCCGATTCTTCGTTTCTATGAATCAGGTGATTATTTTGCTTTGTCTAGAAGGGGAAAATAATGTTCTGTTTTTGGGTGAGGGGAGAAGACAAAGAAAGAAAAGCAAAGAGGGGGTGCAGAGAGAGTGAGAGAGAGAAAGAGAGAGATATTTCATGACAATCAAAAAATATTTTTTCACCTCTTTCTTGATTGTCATACACACATATGTATGTGTGTGTGTGCGTGCTAAAGTTTCCTTATCATGAGATCGGCTGCTAATTATAAATAAATGTCTCATGTCATACAATCTCGTTTGTTTCTAATCTTCGATCAGGAGACATATCCAATCATTTTGTTGTTGATATTTGAAATACTCGGTGAGATATTCCCTTGCTTGAAAATGGGGGTGACTCTCATTAAGAGTAGTCGTTGACTTGGCTGAATGTGACTCAGAAGAATCCTGAGGAGAAACAAAATAAATAATAAACAGAAAAGGAAATACAGGACGCATCATTATCATGTGATATCTTCCTCATCATTATCATCTTCTAGCATCCATTTTCCATACCTGGCATTGCTTTAGAGACTAATACGCTCCCTGCTGCTAACCCAAGATCATTTTTCAAGTACGAAAGTTCTTATTTCCTATTCTTCTACGATGTAACTGTTTGGAGTAACTTAAAACAGATCGTAAATATAGACATATATTTGCACAGACACCTAAATGCACACATTGCCCTCTGCAAAAGTTACAAGGTGTTACACAAACACTCAACTCTGACTTAACTGCTTCCTATAGCAGAAACAATTGAAAGCTAGTGAAGATGGTTAAGCAGTTCTTTTCATTTGTCGTTTATTAATGAATATCTATAAACACATATAAACACATACATATACACGCACACACACATACACACACTTATATACTTATATACATATACATAAACACAAACGTTTATATATGGGTATGTGAATGTATGCACAGACCGTATATTTGAATACTATGTGCATGTTTGTTTGTACATAAGTTCTATGTTATATATTACATTATTCATTTCTATCTTTGTGTATGTGTATGTAAAAAATATATAAAGTTAAATCAAAGTCTGATATAATTATTAAGAGAGTGCTTTTAGGTTTTTCGTCCCCAAAATATAAACCAAGTTGTATGGCACAAGTGGAACACGAATAAACATTCCAATTTAATTTTACATTTGAAATATTTGCAATTATCTGGTTTACACTTCATACGATTTGTTGTCAACAATAGCAACAACAAATTTATCCAGTCGAACAAAGTGAAATCAATGTATTTTTTCATACAAAATGTTGTTGTTTAGTCTATGTCTATTCAGCAGGGTGACATCTAGAAGAAGGCCATGTTTATCATTCATTCCTGCCAGAGTCAATAGAGTAACAGTCGTTATTATATAGGCCATGGTGAAGGTGGAAAATAATTATAATGATGAAGAGTTACTCGAATGTCATTAAACACTCCACAAATATTTCCTAATCAACATCATGCAACCCTCAATACTTCATAATCCATAATAAATTACACCGGTTACATCTTCTCAACTAACACAAAATACACTACACCTGCCAAATGCCCTTTTTATACAAACACATGTTTCTCATTGCTACCTAAATAGTCTCCTAATATAATTAGAATGAAACTTACTTAATTTAATGGACTTATTCATTAACCATTCTTTTATTTTCTCCGTCATGAACAAATAATAATGATCCTTTTAGTATGCTATGTATCGGTGTAATTATATTAAACTCCATATTTTGACAAGCTGGCACTGTCATGGTATTAGCTGTCAGAAGTGAAAGTAGAAAAATCTGACAAGGAACGTTACTGCTGGTTTGAGTTGATTCTTTGGCTACTGACAGCTAATACCATGACTGGCCGGAGCGAGCTATCTGTCTGTCTGTCTGTCTGTCTCTCTCTATCTATCTATCACTCGAAAGTTATTGGAACAAATTTGACACCTATATCCATGCGTTTGAAAACACGCAGAGTATAAGGGTACTACTAAAGCAGAGTGGTCCCGAACGCGCAGTCGCGCGTCCGCGCGAGCTAGTCGTGAATGGTCGATCCTATTATCTTTAAACTTCAAACTTCATTTGTTTTCTATTTTGATAAATTCTCTCTGTTGAAAATTATATTTTTATATTTTAAATAATTTGCAATTTCAGAAAAAATATTTTTATATTAAGTTTGCGTTTTCTAATTTGATAAATTCTACGGACACAGAGGTGAACGAGTGATAGATAGATAGATAGATAGATAGATAGATAGATAGATAGATATAGAGAGAGATAGTGAGATAGACAGACAGACAGATAGATAGCTCCAGCTAGTCTGTAACCAAAGAATCAACTCAAACCAGCAGTAACGTTCCTTGTCAGTTCTACTTTCAATTCTGGCAGCTAATACCATGACAGTGCCGACAAGCTTTCTAAATTTAAAACAATTTTGTGTATGATAATTGAAATAAGAAATTTGCAGCGTTTGTCAGATTAATAACAGTTTCATCAACAACTTCTGTGATATCTCTTAATCTAGGTACATATGTAGGAAACGATCTCAACCATGACTCACGCATCATTTCCGGTACATATAATCATTAGTTTTACTACAAAATGTTTCACCATCACTTATTTTCAGTGAATTTAAATGTCTACATAATTTTTACGCTGATTTCAAATCTGTTATTTGTTTATCAACATCACATCTACTTGTTTTGTAATAAAGCGCTGTTGCTTTTTCTGTACTATAGTATCAGAGAATCAGATGTTAGTGATTATCTGATATACTTTGCTCAACAAAATAGGTTGTTATGTACCAATGCTTACCTAATAATAGGAAAGGTGAAATACCAGCCAATACAAAGTTTATTAAATAGTCGCTTGCAATTCTGACTGACGACTTGTCCTTGAAAAGGTTTTTCACACGATTGCTAACTGATACTTTAGCGTTGTTTTTTGTGATACTTACTTATAAACTCCATTTAAAATGAGTATATATAGACATAAATGAGTGAACAATGCAGACATATACATCTACATTTATGGCAGGTATGTTGTCATTAAGCAAAGACAAATATAACTGATCTTGTAAAAAAATCCTTACATCGCTTGTTTTGACGTTAAGCTCACTGATGAAGATAAAGGGCTGACATTCCAGTTCCACCCCCCACCACTTGTTTTGGAGAATGTTACATGAGATAGTGATGAAGAAGACAAAAGTGAAGAAGAAGGTGATAAATATACCTCCGAAGGAATTTAGCTATTTACACAGGAAGAGCTCAATGATTTGGTGAGATTTGAATCTTCCAAAGGATGCAGGTTCCAGCTAAAAATGAAAAAGACATTTGTTACCGGGAACCGTCATTTCTTGGTATCGTCACAGGGAACACGAGTAACCATTCTTTGCTGACAATAAATCAATGATGTTTTCCTGTAATATTCGAAACTTGCTAAACTGTTTTGAGATCGAGAACAAACCCTCAGAATGGACACTATTTATTGATTCCTCCAAAAGGAATTTGAAGGCGGTCTTGCGACCCAATGGAAATAAATATTTATCCAGTCCAATGGTATATTCTGTTCAGCTAAAGCGGACATAGGAAAATGTAATAACCATGTTAAATATTAAGTATGCAGACTACCACCGACAAGTGTGTGGAAATATCAGAGTTATAGGCTTGCTTTTAGGCTAGGAGGCAGGCTACATAAAAATACCAGGTTTTGTTTTTATGTGAACGGGGTAGGAGAACAAAAGAAAAGCACTGGATGGTTAAAAACGAGCCACAAAGGAGAAGTGTGTTACCTGGATCCAAAAACATTCTATCCGAGCCCTTGAATAGAACTAACACCTTTGCATATGAAAGTAGGTTTCATGAAACAATTACTTGAATCTTTGCCTGCAGATGAACCATGTTTGCAGCGACTCTCAAAAGAATTCCCAAATATAACCAGCGAGTAAATGTGATGCTCCTAACATTCGTAAACTAATAAAAGACCCAGATTATGAGAAATCCGTGAATGGATTACAGAACACAGGCATGGGTGAGCTTCAAGTGTCCTGTCCAGAAATTTTTGGGGAAACAAGAAGTGTTCAAATTACAATTTCATAGTTGATTCCATGTTGGAAAACGTCTAAAAGATTTGGTGCAACATGAATGCTAAAATGGACGTTCTTCACTCACACATCTACTGTTTCTTATGAGCACTTTGGCAATCTAAGTACGGTGAGAGATTTCGCCAGGACATTAAAGAAATGGAACGGAGGTAGTAGGGGAGGTGGAATGTAAACATGATGGTGGATTACTGCTGAACCATACAGGGAGATTGCAAGCAACTATTAAATGCAGGAAGGAAATCAACGACGCGACAATTTGAAAAGGACTAAAATTACTTTAAAGCCATGGTAATTGCTTTAAAAATATTATTTAATCAATATAGAGGACTACATACATTATTCATATCTATTTTACTATTGTTCTAGTCATTTGGTCTCAATTTCATCATACTTTTATCTAAAAATCTGTCATAAACAGGCATGAATGACAAAAATCATCATATCTTTGGCAGACATTTGTGCAAAAATTTGCACTTGATAGGTAAACACTGCAAAAATATTTGAAATCGGCATTAAAAATGGTTCAAAATCACCTATAAATAGACAGTCATCATTTAGTTCATTTAAAAATGCAAACTCATGGTATCCTACTGGAAATAGTTTAAATGTTTATCTAACAGTCAAACAAAGAATTTGTCTAATATATGTATATATATATATATATAATGAAATGTGTGTTTTATGCAACATTGTTTGAAACAATGCAACAAATATTATTTTATCAAAATTTTTTCAACAAAACTAATTAAGTTTTTTTTTATTTTATTTCAGCTTTGGCATCAAAATTAGTGAATTGTGAAGAGATAAAATTTATTCGAGAACAATAAAACAAAATCTAGAGAAAAATTAAATACTTAACAGATAGAGATAATAATTCTATACTCAAAATGAAGCAGAGTAATGAAGAAAACAAAATTTTGGCTCTCATTCCTGCCGCACGCTATGATATACAACAAAGTTACAAGGAAGCTACACAAAGGAGTCCAGGGATATGTACACTAATCACAAAGAAAACTGAAGAAAAGGAAACACAAAACACAACGAAATCTGAAAAGGAACAGGAATTGTCCATATTACCATGTTTTCTTCATATTGTGACATGTTACTTAACAATAGTCAAAAGTGACCACATCAATAAGTTTATAGATTATGTAAAGGATAAGTGTAATCACATAGACTCGATGGGTTTAGATGGACCTTGTATTTTACGTAATATCAAACGTAAAATGCAAAGATTTCTGGAATTTACAAAACAACATAATGATGTCGTTCACCAAAACATGAACTGGTTTCAACAAAGACTCTTTGACATTTATGTTACCTGCAACCCATACAACTACAAGACCACTGCAGCACCAAGAATAACCACGAAATTTCGGCCTCTTTGTCCGATTTTAACCACAGAAGCAAAGATAGATGAATCTCGCGAAGAATTCGACAACAACACAATATCAAATATTGTTGTCATACAAGGAGGAATACTAACTTATTACCGCCATTGTATGAGAATATGTTGTATGACAAGAGACGGTGAGAGTAATGAGGTTCATTGCCCATCTTCTGTCACTGATTTTACCAGAATCGGTGAAGGCACTGTTTTAGGCACCCTCCCCTTTAAACAAATGATTCTTATTATCAATGCAGGTAGTATTATAATCAAAACACTTCCATTGGGTTTCTATAAGGTTTCTTACTTAGAACGTCATACATTTATCGGCATAGAACTGTTCAGTAACACCATCTACCTTGTGGATTGGGTTGATAATAAAATTGTACGTCAATTCATTGCCAAAGAGGTACCTACAGACATTGCTGTAGGTGTAGGGAATAAATTATTGTTATCATTTTCCAATATTAACAGAGTAGTCTGTTATAATCTTGATGGCCAGCAGTTATTTGAGGTAGAGACCAATTCTATGGATCTAGTAACCAACATCTCTGTGTACCGAAACCATTTTTATGTCCTCCAGGGGTATATTTTATATAGGATTTCAGCTACAGGTGGTGTGACAAAGAGAGACATTGGCAGAAAATGCAGATATATTTCTGTTGGTACAAATAGTATTTTAGTAACAGATTATTTTGGTGTACCTCATATGATTACAACAAATAAAGACTTTTGGTTCAGGCTATCATACAACTACCAGCTACATACCCCCTCGTTGAACAACCATCTTCATATTGAAGGTTCCTACAACATTATAAATATCCTACCTATGTCTACATCTTCTGTATTAATAACGTACAGAAATAAGAAATCTATATTATTCACTGATACTGGGGAAGTAATTAGTCAAAATGGTTTAACTTACCTTGTGCTTCCTTCTATATTCTGTAGAATAAACTCAAATAGATTCCTGGTTTTTTATCGTGAAATGAAAGGACTTCAGCATATCACCTGTCCAGAACTAATCAAAGGCCCTTTAATAAAGGTCCAAACCGATTATATGAATATATGTCATATTGTATTAAATAAGTGTTTAGCTCTGACCACCAGTGAAAACAAAAACGAGGTCCATCTCCTATTGATCAAGGAGGACAAAGTTGACATTATAGAACGAATATCTCTGGAACATTATAATGTCACAATTGCTGCAACTCCAATTAATTTTGTAGTCGTCGATGGAAGGAAAAATATGCTGGTATTTTATTCCGCATGTGGTGAAGAACCTTTTGAAAAATACCTTCCATTCTATGGCTACCCTCATCACATCTACTCTGATAATCTTTATTTTTATGTCCTGTTCAAGAGACACTCTATTCTGATATGTTACGATATATATGGAGAAATCAAATGGCAATGGAAACTACCTTTCCCTGTTCACCCTCACATTGCTGTTTTCCAAGGAACTCTTTATGTGCCAGACGTTGAACTCAATAGGGTTCTTCTTTATAAGTATTATGACAAGTCGTCTGGCTGTTGTTTACACCCGGAAAGTCCTTATATCAGAAATCTAAATCTACGACTCAAAGAAAAGGAGAATGACAAAGTTCTCATTAGCGAAATATGTCATCTGGCAAATGGACAGTTGGTGGTGTCCGACATCAGCCATGATTGCTTGTTATACATTTCTAATGAAGGAGACATTGTGTCCAGATTATCTCTGCCGTCTACAGCTACAGATATATGTCGATGGGATTCTCATCAAATAGGTGTCACATTACCCCTACAGAAACAATTAAGGGTCATTGGAAACCTATCAAAGACAGTGAGAAGTGTATCATTAAGGCAGCCTTATGTACGGGTGTGTAAGATGGGTGAAGGTGAAATTGTTTGTTACTGTGATAAGCCATCACATTTAGATATTTTAGCCATTAAAAATAATTATAATACAGTTGAAATAATTCATAAAATTAATATTCCCTTTGGAGTGAAATCATTATCAATGGAAAAGGAAACGCTAAAGCTATTAATTGTCACGAAGGGAAATGCTTTTCAGTACAACACTACAATAAGTGGTGGTGGTCATAACGGTGGTTTTCGTGATCTTTGTCGTATTAAGATGGTTCCCAATGTTTTACTGTCCCAAGTGAAACGTCCCCCCAATCTCTACAGTGGATCTATTGACCAAACATATGTTTATCTTATAGACGACAGCCGTACGTTTGCTATAAATGATTATAATTTGTTGGTTAATGATCTCGTTACAAATAATCAACTTAATTATTATATTGACCTGGTAGATGTATTTTCCAGAAACATTTCTGTCAGTGAAATGTTGTCATCTTCTTTATATATACAGGATCTGACAGTTTCTGATAAAGCCAGACATATTAATATCCCTGAACATTTGGGAGACAAAAAACCAGTGAAGATTACAAGTTTGGTTATTACTGAAAATAACCTGATTGCGGCATGGGACAAGGATAATAAAAACATTAAGTTATTCACATTGGATGGTCAACTTCTGGATTCTGTGAAACTGAATCTTGATGAAGAAATCAAAATGTGTCGATGGCAGTCAAACACATTGGTTATTACGACTATGGATTATAATATTAAGTACCAACCATGGTACCAACTGTGGACATTAAAAGTGGAATTTCCAGTGTCATTGGTAAGTTACCTGACAAGAAACGAATATAATTGTATCGATTCTTTATCAAACAATCAACTGGTGTGTAGTAATAGATGCAATCCACGTCGTTTATATGTCATATATATTGATGCAATAAATTCAACTGTGAATGAAATTAAAAAACTTCACATACCTGCATCGTTATTACCAATGAACAAGTATGGTGAAAATTATATTAATTACATATTTGATATTACAGTTACTGCTGATGATGTCATCATTGTCTTCAACAACACCTTCATCATTTTCTTCAACAGTGATGGTCAGTATTTACATTCATTGAGACACTACACTGGTTTTTCTAAATGTAATAACAGTATAACAAATGATGATGGTTATCTGTATATGCATGGTCCATGGATTAGGTATGTTGATATATCTAAATGCAAGAATGTTGTGAGATTAACACAGGCTGGGGAATACAACAGAATATTTTTAAATGCAAGAATTTATAGACATTATGTACAATTCTTTAGTATAAACTGTAAAGGGCCAAGGTTTGTTGGAGGTTATCTGAACAAATTGTATGTCGAAGGATTATTTATGCTTAATCGAGAAAGCTTCCCCGTTTCTCGTTTACAAATAGACGATTGTCCTGTTCAAGTAAAAGATATTGATATCTCTGATGAGGGAAAGACGGTTGTGTGTGAAAAAGCCAATACTGGAAATATTAAGATATTTGATGAAGACGGGGAGTTGCTATGTTACGGAAATGTTGCAAGTTTAGTTGGTGGTGTGTGTTTTACACACGAAAGAGACATAATGGCCACAGTTCCTAAAAGAAAACAAATATTTCAACTGAATGGAAAATATTTGCAGAAATCTAAAGTTTGGCCTAGTGTCATCCCTTATGGTGTAATATGGAGAAAAGTGGAGGATATTTACTGGTGTGTACATATGGAATTAATTGAATGTCATTGTATAAAGATTGATGGGGACCAATTGAACATTCTGGAATCTATGTCGTTATT
>NC_142957.1:3433095-3440595 GCF_046866305.1 Octopus bimaculoides | reverse complement strand
CCCAAAAAGAGACGACCAATACTGTAATAAAACAGCAAACACCAATAATAGCGCGAGGAGAGAGAAAACAACCAAAAAAGAGACGCTCCTGAGAAAACAACTTCAACCACATCTGAAGAAGTAGAGAATGAATGGAGGGAGGTTAAAAAAGATGCAAGAGGATGAACAACTCCCCCCCACACACACACACTCTACCTCACAAAGTACTGAAACACCCTATGCACACCTCGCACACATAAAACTTAAAGGCTTAACCCGTTACCTGCAGATACAGTTATAAACATAGCCGCATTCAATACGAACAACACTAACTTAGTACAAATCACAAGCAAAAATGAAAACATATCGCCATATTGAGCCCAAATGCTACCAAACATACCGGAAAATATGAAATTCATATACATAGGCAACATGTCATACATAGATTTAAAAGGAAGACATCCAAATGACATAGGACCATTTACAGAGAACTTTTGCGAAACATCTTTATACTTATTTCAAATACCCCACAAGTCACAACACCCAGACAAATCCTTCCTAGCTAAAACACACAAGATTGATGCACATCTCCTTCGGAAAGGAAGCTTTGAACTCGGGAACTGTCATTTGCTACATTTTTCTTATGAAGAATGTCAGATCCTCATTTTCATGTCTTGAATACTATCTGAATAGGTTTCAATTGTACTTAAACAAATTGTTATGTGTCATGAAGGAAATAAAAGCTCTGGCTAAACTGTTTTCTAAGAGAAGGGTATTGTGGGCTAGAAAGCTTGATGGGAGTTAGTCCAATATTTATTTATTTATTTATTTATTTTAATACTAAATGGGCGATCTAAATATAACCAGATGCTCAGTCAACTGTGGGGGCCTTAATGATCATAAAAAAAAGAAAGGATGTTTTGCATTTTCTGAGAGCAAAAAAATATAAAATGTACTTCCTGTAAGATACCCACTTTTTAAAAGTAAAAAAAAACTTTCATTAGAAGTGAATGGGGCGCTGAGGCAGAATTTAATAGTAACAAAGGACAGTCAAGGGGAGAAACCATCTTATTTTCTAATACTATTGATAATAAGATGTACTAAAGTTTCAAGGATGACAAAGGCAATCTCTTGATGTTAAGCCTTGCTATTTGAGAGAGAAAAATAACTCTAGTAAACTTGCATGGTCCAAATGGAGATGATCCGCAGTTTTATGATATGGTGATGGATAAAACTAAGTCCTTTGGAAACTCTCATTGTGTTATAGTTAGGGACTTTAATCTTTGTCTGCAACAGTCTATAGATACTTTCAATTATCAACATATAAATAATCATAAAGTTAGAAAGCAAGTGATCGATATAATAGGGGACCTTGACCTTGTACATATTTGGAGAGGTCATAACCCAGAAACACAAGGCTATACATGGATACGTTCAAGGCCTATTAGACAAGCAAGGCTAGACTTCTGCCTGGTGTCACAGAATTTCTATTCATTTATTTGTAAGTCCTCAATAAATGTCGGGTACAGATCAGACCATTCTGTTGTAGACATCACAATAAAATTTTCTAAAGAAGACCGTAAAACTACATATTGAAAATTTAATAATTCCCTTTTAAGAGATCTCAAATACATCTCGGCGGTGAAGGAAACCATCAGCAGCGTGGTTAAGCAATACGCCACCGCTTTAGATCCTGATAAAGATACTTGTTCAGTTAATATGTCTGAGATTGAATTTATTATAAATGATCACTTGTTCTTGGAAACTCTGTTGATGGAGACCAGAAGGAAAACTATTTCATACGCATTATTCGTTAAAAAGTCTAGAGTAAAAAAAAAGAACAAGGTCTAACTAGAAACCAATCTGGTAAACGTTCAAAAATTCGAGGAAAAAAGAAAAGAATTAGAAGTGATGCATAAAGCCAAAAGGAAGGGTATTATAATTCACTCAAAAGCCAAGTGGATAGATGAAGGGGAGAAGGTTAGCCGTTATTGTTGCAATCTAGAAAATAGGAATTTTGTTAGTAAAGGCATGGCCCAGTTACAGTTAGATAATGGATTTACTATAGAAAATATAAAGGACATTGTTCTTGAAGCAACATCATTTTACGAAAGTTTGTATTTTTCTAGGGAGCATGTGCTGAAAGATTGTGATCTTGATGAACGTTTTTTTCTGAAGGGACCCTGCATAAGCTTAATGAGGGAGATTCTGTCTCATTGGAAGGCCCAATAACTCACGATGAACTTTTGGAATGTTTGAAAAAGACAAAGAACAATAAAAGTCCAGGTTCGGATGGGTTCATCTATGATTTTTATAAATTCTATTGGAAATATTTATCTCCATTTTTGTTGAGGTCATTCAACTATACCTTTGCTAAGGGTTATCTGTCAGTGACATAGAGGAGGCAAGGCATTATTACCTGTATTCCCAAGCGTTTTTTGGAGAACTGGAGACCTATATCACTTCTCAATACTGCCTACAAACTGCTCTCATCTGTCATTGCTGAGAGGTTTAAAATTATCCTTCCAAAGTTAATTAGTACTGATCAAACAGGAGTCATATCTAATAGATACATTGGGGACAACGTATGATTGATATAAGATCTGATGAACAAAACAGAATCAAATAACTTACCGAGAATGTTGTTTTTAATATATTTTGAGAAGGTATCCGATTATAAACAAAACGCTAGATTTTTTGGTTTTAGTGATGACATCCGTAAGTGCAACGGTGCTAGATCTTGACTGTTAATTAACGATACAGTGTTTCTTCGGTTCCCTGTTGAGTTTGTCTGTAGACAGGGCGTCCCTCTCTCTCCATATATTATTATCCTTGGCATTGAGGATCTGGGTGGTCTTTTAAGAAAAAAAAAAAAGATATTAAAGGAATTACAGTTGATGATGGGAAGTACCTTTTGACGCATCATGCAGATGATACAGAGTTCATTTTAGACGATTCACAAGAGTTTTTGAAGCTATAGCAGACATCTTGAATTTTTTCGCTGATATATCTGGACTTAAAATTCACTATGATAAGTCTCATATGATATGGATAGGCTCAAGAAGGGATAGCCCAGTCAGATACTTACCAAATTTAAATATAAAATGAAACCCAAAGCACTTCAAGCTTCTAGGTGTAATATTTTTAATAAACCTAAAGGATATGGCCAAAAAAATTTTGAAAATAAATTCCTTAAAATTCAGGTAATAATAAATAGATGGATGAAAAGAATAATTACACCACCGGGTAGAATTGCGGTTATAAAATCACTACTAATTTCAAAATTGAACTACCTCTTCCTTACTCTCCCAATTCCACCGGGTAAATTTCACCAGGAACTAAACAAAATATTATTTAAATTTCTCTGGAGTGTAAAACCGGATAAAATTAAAAGAGTGGTTGCTTGTAAGCCTGTTAAAGAAGGTGAACTTGGTATAGTCGAAGCTTTTGCTTACGTCACCTCTTTAAAACTATTCTGGACGAGAAAGCTGGTGGACATTCACGATGAATCCAAATGGAAACACTTATGACATGCCTCCTCCATAAAACTGAAAAATTTAGTTGTATTTGGTAACATTTTCCCGAGCAAACTTACACCATCAGGAATGAGTTTTGGCATGATTGTATTTCTGCCTTTGACAAGTTTACAAATAAGATGGAGCTTAATTCATTTTTAATGAATTCATAGCAAAACCAATTTACTCAAAGGGTCGGTAAAGAGATACTCTTCATTACTGCATGGTTTGAGACAGGTGTTAGCAAGATTTGTGACTTTATCAATTTAGATGGATCTTACTGTACCCTGGAAGAATTCCAGAATTTTAAAAAACTAAATATAAATTTTCTCCAGTATAATGGGCTTATCATGGCGATTACAAGCTACCAAACAAACTTTAAAATAAGCAAACCTCCTGCTTTCCAACCTTTAGAGGATAATATAGCTATCCGAAAGTTCATGTCTGTTAGGAAAGGTGTCAAACGATACTACTATGTTTTAAACAATGTTGAGACATATTCAATATTCAAACACAAATGGGAAGAATGTATGCTTGCTGAACTGGAATGGCAAAAAAATTTTTACTACCTATAAAGACAGCAACAGATACTAAATTACGATGGTTCCAGTTTAGAATTATACACAATATTTTAGCAACTAATTCTCTATTATTCAAGATTAAATTGGCCGAAAGCAACGTGGGCACATTTTGTCAACGGTAGGTGGAGACGGTGTCACAACTTTACTAGTATTGTGAATGTGTACAGGCCTTCTTGCAATGCCTCTTAGATTTGCTGTATGAAAAGTGCAAACATGTTCGCAACATGAAACTTGACCCACAGCTCATTCTATTCGGACTCAGAAAAAACACATATACTGATGGCATCTTTGACTTGCTAACATTATTAGCAATTTTTTTATATATAAAAGCAAAGTTGCAAAAAACTGTCTGAGCTTCAAACATTTTAGATACTTTTTGCCAGGCAGATATTGAGTTGAAAAAAAAAACAGATCTTACAATAAAATGAATTTTATAAAAAACGGAGGCTCTTTCTTGAGTTTGTAAGCACATGACATTTCTCTAGTGTTACTTCTTGTAGAATAGTATCAAGATTTTATGAGTGATTGAGTGTGTAGTCTATTTTATTTTATTCTATTTATTAATTTTTTATTCATTTTTTCTCTCTCTTCTTTCTTTTTTCTTTATTTATTTATTAGTATTTTTTAATTATTGTTGTTGCTTTCTCCTTCTCTTTTTCCATTTGTTTTATACAAGGCTTTACGGTCTCCTGGCCGTGCTGTTTCAAATTATAACAGGGAAAACTCAAAATAAAAGTTAACTGTTTAAAAAAATCTATGAAAACATAAATATATTAAATAAATCAAGATACATATATAAATAGATGAATGGAATTAAATTATAAAAGTGTAGATGTATAAAAGTATAGATGTATAAAGATGTATATAGAAACATTTAGAACTACAGTCGTACGAAAAGGCGTTGTAAAATGATTTAAGAATAAATATGCCCTTACTAAAGGGTGAATAGAAATAAAGTCATATATATATATATATATATATATATGTATATATATGTACAAACATTCATATATATATATATATATATATATATGAACATACATATATGTATATACATACATACATACGTACACATACATATATATATATATATATATATATATATATATATATATATATACATACACACACATATATATACATACATTGATACATACGTTCTAATATATGCATGTTATATTCCTGTATGTTTGTGTGCTTGTATATATGTGTGCATGTCTGTACGAGTGTGTGTGTATTTGTGTTAAGCTTTCCAGTATTATATCTGTAGTCGTAGCTTATTACAAACTTAACGTTCGTTTCACTTCTACCTTTGCACTTCGCAATATAGGCGTCACACTGGATCTTCTGGTCGGACAAACATAATCTCTTTATTAAGCGATATAAAAAATATACTCTAGGTCTGTAAACACTTTGATCGGTGTCCTTATGAATGAAACATTATTTTGGAAACGTCATCCTTCCCTTTTGCGGACTTGTGGACGATGAAACGTTCACAAACTGATCCATTTCTGACAGAACAATATTTATTTCCCCCCAGTGTATAACATATATATATATATATGTGTGTGTATGTATAATATACATATATACATATATATATGTGTGTGTGTGTGTGTGTGTGTGTGTGTGTGTGTGTGTGTGTGTGTGTGTGTGAGTGTGTTATTTTTTATTGTCTACTTAAAACGAATGATCGCAATTGGGCAATCTTTCGCAAGAATTGCGTGCTTGTCCTGTTTGATGTGTGGAAGAGGAAGTTAATGGGTGTACGTTCGTACTTGTATTTTTATGTATTTATGTGTGTGGAATGTAGATATAACAAAAAGCAATGTCGCATTTAAAATTTGGAGAAAAAAGCCTTGAATCTTTGTTCTTGCCTGCTTCATGTGTGCATGTAAAATCTGTAAATTTCCAAGAAAACGAAATTTTACATACACACAATTTTTTGCTCCAAGTTTAAAATGTACGCGTAACCAAAAATACATACATAGATACAAAGATACATACATGCATGCAAATATATATGCATAGATATATACATACGCACATACATGCACGCATCCATACATGCATACTCACATACATGTACAAAAATAGATACATATATATTGGGTTGGCAACTAAATTCCCGCCAAGTTTTGTAATTTATTGTGTTTTTAAATTTTGGAATGTACTTTTTCCAAGAATTCTATTTTTGAATCATTTTGGAATCTATTTTCTTTTTTCTAGTTAATGTTAGTCAATTTTTGTTTAGTTTCAGTTCATTGAAATGGAATGTCAAAGTTAAGAAAAACGAGTATTTTCGACACCTCCTTCTTTTTGCTTTTACTCAAGCTTCTAAGGCCGCAAAAGCTGCTCGTGACATTTGTGCTGTGTATGGAGAGGGTGCCATAGCTGAAAGAACCACTCGTGATTGGTATGTTAAGTTCAATAATGAAAATTTTGACCTCAAAAACGCACCTCATTCTGGCCGTCTAGTTGAGTTCGATGAAGAGCGATTAAACCAACTTTTGCATGAAAATTCTCGTCAAACGACAAGGGAACTGGCAAAGAAAATGGAATGATCCCACACTGTTATAGAGAAGCATCTTCACTCTATGGGAAAGGTTCAGAAGTATGGATCATGGGTTCCGCATGCTTTAAGTGACAACAACAAAAATCAACGAGCCATAATCTCCGCTGGTTTGCTTGCTCGTCACTGCTCAACTCATGGACACAAGCAACGATTTCTTTACGGAATCGTTACAGGCGACGAAAAACGGTGCCTCTACATCAATATGAAGCAGCGTAAGGAATGGCTTAGCCCCGGTAACCAAGTGACACCATGCGCGCGAAACAAGATCTTCATCCGCATAAAACGATGTTGTGCGTATGGTGGGACTGAGATGGTATTATCTGTTACGAATTGCTAGAACGGAACCAAACAGTCAACGTGGAACTCTGTTCAATAGGGGAAACGACTCAACACGGCTATTCTAGAGAAAAGACCTAATCGGCAGCATGGATTTCTTCTGCTCTCACGACAACACTAGCCCTCTTATCATCAACATGACCAAAGAAACCATTCAAACGCATGGCTGGGAAATACTGCCACACCCGTCGTGGTCTACTGATTTGCAACCAACGGATTTCCACCTCTTTCGATCTCCTTCAAATCTTATGCGCGGAGTTTCGTACAATACTGATGCAGAATTGAGAGCTTGGTTGGATCAATTTTTCGAGTCGAAATCGGATAATTTCTACCAACGAAATATTGAAAATCTTGTTGAACGTTGGGAAGAAGTTGTAAACAAGGGTGAATACATGATTGATTAATCAGTTGTTATTCTTTATTAAACCTTTTACAAAATTGCAATTTAAAAAAAACGGCGGGAACTTAGTTGGCAACCCAATACATGCATACAAATATGCATTCATTAAAATAC
>NC_142957.1:3375510-3432595 GCF_046866305.1 Octopus bimaculoides | reverse complement strand
GGAGTAAGCACATAAATGTGAAACTAAGTGGAAAAAAGACTACTCAAATACCAGAGTTAGAGTGATATGCTTTATTGAAAAGCAGCAGAAATAAAACATAAGACTGTTACTCAGAGTTTCACGTTCCCGTTCGTCGGACAGGTTTTGTTGAAATAGAACAGAAATAATGATATAATTAAAACTAGTTAAAGGATACACCTTTAAAAATGGAATTGTTTCATTGGTCGTTTCAATTAACGGTCTTAAGCATGCAATGAACAAAATAAACAAAATAAATGAATTGAGTATAAATTCATCCTATTATAAAAATCGAAGAAAACCATAAATCCAAGTGTCTATCCAAAATATATATTGTAAATAATTATATACGAATTATAATTCAATTAATGCATTAAAATTAAAATTAAAATGTTCACGCTGCATTACATAAATATTTTTACAACAGTATATACGCATACTAGACCATCTATAATATACATATATACATTAAAATACACAGATGCATGCATATAGACTACATACATATTCAGGCATATATATGTAAGACATAAATATTCGTACAAATACACAGATACACATGGACATATATGCAGGCAACCATGCCTGTATACGAAAATCTCTTGCTGAATACATATAGACGTTATAACAGACAAGATAGATGGGAAGCATATTTTAAACGAAGGGAGGGGGAAAGAAAAAGAAAAAAGAAAGATCCTAAACGTAACAGTTAGGGAGGGAAAGAGGTGACTAAGAGGATGGGAGAGAAGCGCAAAGTTAAAGGACTCTATACAAGTAACGAATAGAGAGAGAAAGGATACTTCGTGTAAGGAAAGAAAGAAAGAAAGATAGAAAGAAAAAGAGAAAGAAAGAGAGAAAGAAAGAAAAAGAGAAAGAAAGAGAGAAAGAAAGAAAGATAGGAGGCGGAATATGTGTAACAAATGTACACAAAATAAAATTATGTATATATGTGTATACAAAAGTGTATATTAGCATAAATACACATGTAAGATCACGTATATACATATATGGAAATATGCGCGTAAATACACATCCACAAATATAAGTGTATACATGCGTACATATACATCTGTGTATGTATGTGCACAAGTATAAATATACACGCTTACGTATACATAGACCTAGACGCACACATACGAAACATATGCATGCCAACAACACAGACCTCCACGTAAAAGCATATCTCGGTCCTGACGTATAGATAGAAACTACTTTTTAAAAATTTACTGAGTGTATAATAATCAAAATCGGATGAAAGACGTGCAGAGAGAGAGAGAGGGGGGAGAGGGAGGGGAAGTGTGCGTGTGAGAGAGAGAGAGAGACAGGGAGAGAGAGAGAGGGAGAGAGAGAGGGAGAGAGAGAGAGAGAGAGAGAGAGAGAGAGGGAGATGTGAGTGAGTTAAAGTGTGTGAAATGGTGAAATATTTGTTTTTTGATTGAATACCATATTGTATATGTGATATAAAATTTGTACGCTCATTTTTCACTCAATTAGCATCTGCAACAACAAATAATTTTAATAAATATTTTACCCCCCTCCCCACCACATACTTAAGTAGTATGTACATATACTTATACATACATACATACATACATACATATATATATATATATATATATATATATATATATATATATATATATATAATGCACAAACACACACATATATGTGTATTGTATACATACACACACACACACACAGACACACACACACACAGACACACACACACACACACATATATATATATATATATATATATATATATATATATTATATATATATATATATATATATATATATATATATATATATATATGTATTGTATACATACATATATATATATGTGTGTGTGTGTGTGTATGTACATCTATATACTACTTAAGTATGGGAGGGGTAAAAAAGATTAAAATAAATTTTCTTACAGTGGTTAACGTGCACAATATGTCATAAGACAGGTATTTTATATGTAAGTGTGTGTTTGTATATATATATATATATATATATATATATATATATATATATATATATATATATATATATATATATATACATACATATATACGTTGTTGTACTTGGGGATGGTCATATTGCCAGTTTAGCCAATAAAAACACACGCACAGTATATTTGGTGTTAATTTGCTTCAGCTTTATATTACATTACATTACATTAATCCTATTTCGGCCAGAGTTCTTTCGTCACACTTCTGTGACCTCATCAGAGGCGAACTGGCGTACCACTTTAGAAGGGCCCTAAACAAACTTAAGCTAAGAATTAAGGTTGTTGAAAGGCCAGGCAACCCTATCAAATCCCTTATCATTAAAACATACCCTTTTAGTAGAACCCCCTGCACTAATAGGAACTGTACTGTATTTAGATTTAGCCCACAAACAAACTGTAAAACCAGAAATGTGGTCTATAGTATAAGATGTACAGAGGGACGATGCAGTAACAACGACGTATGTAGGTGAAACAGCACGGAGCATAGCGGAGCAGGCAAATGAACATTGGACAGAACTTAAGGAAGGGAAGAGCTCATCAGTTCTGTACCAGCACGCTGAGCAAGAACATGGAGGCTCACTCAACAACATAGAAATTAAAATCTTATCCACACATAG
The DNA here is from genome assembly GCF_046866305.1 of Octopus bimaculoides. Taxonomy (NCBI): domain Eukaryota; kingdom Metazoa; phylum Mollusca; class Cephalopoda; order Octopoda; family Octopodidae; genus Octopus; species Octopus bimaculoides. The sequence goes on along the minus strand of NC_142957.1, from coordinate 3,429,961 downwards.
CAGAGACGCAGCACTTAGACAAATTACAGAAGCTACACACAATGGAAGATAAACCTAGCCTGAATAGGAAACTGGAATGGAACACTAACACAAGTACGAATAAACACATGAACAAATAAATAAATAAAAACAAAAATAAACGAACATGTATTAACAGAGGATATAGATAATACAGGCACTCCCCATACACACACATCCACTTACAAAACATAGACACACATTGAAGGATACGCATGCTTAGACACATACAATATGAATACAAAATACAAAATGGCTGATAGTTAGCAATGTGGGACACACATAACAAAGAAGAAAGCAAAGGACCACTGATGGGGTCACAGAAGTGTGACGAAAGAACTTTGGCCGAAATAGGATTAATGTAATGTAATATAAAGCTGAAGCAAATTAACACCAAATATACAGTGCGTGTGTTTTTATTGGCTAAACTGGCAATATGACCATCCCCAAGTACAACAACATATGTTTCAACACACAATTTCACATCAAAAATCTTGCAAAACAAATATATATATATATATATACATGCATACATATATATAAATATATATATACATACATATATATATATATATAAATACACACACACACACACACACACACACACACACACACATATATATATATATATATATATACATACATATATATATATATATATATATATATATATATATGAATATATATATATACATACATATAGTACATACACACACACACACACAAACACACACACACACACACACACACACACACATATATATATATATATATATATATATACATACATACATACATACATACATATGTATATATATCTTAATATATAAAGCTGAAGTTGTGCGTGTGTGAAGCCTTTTTAAAAGTTTATAGAAATTCACATTTTCCACTTTTTCGTAAAAATGTTTACCTCAATTTCTCGATGTGAACTTTCCAGTGCAGTAATTAGATTTTTAGAATTCCGTTTATTTTGTGTGATTTAAGGGAGATTTGGCTGTTGTTTCTAGCAACTTTTATATTTCTTCCCTTCTACTTGGAACGCCGTTCTTACACACGCGCTCAACATAAAAATATAGAGAGTAAGAGTAAAAAGAGGGAGAGGTAGAGAGAGAGAGAAAGTGATACATACAACGTCATAAATTAAATTTTCATCTCAGTATTCTTTACCTATTTTTCATAACATAGTTACGTAAAAACACACACAACCACACATACGTGATCTGTGACAACAACATACACATTGCTCTCGATCTCTATTCATTCTTCCCCCTCTTCCTCTCTCGCTCTCTCAAACGCATACACGTGCAAGTAAACACAATCATTCAGTTCGTCAATGTGGCATAACTACAGAGTTGTACCCCCAACTTTGGAAGGTCATAACTTTCATAAAAATGAATATTTTTTAATGAAATTTTTTATGCATATATTATCTATTATGTAGATTCCTAATATGCAAAGATTTTTGGTGAAAATGTTTTGGAAGGGGGTGGGGGACAATTTTCAGAAATTCCACATAAATTCCTCTTAACTTCCAGGAAAATGAATATTTTTTCGTGAAAGTTTCTACAAATATACCTTGATGTATGTACATTTCAAGCATTTAGGAATTTTGAAGGAAACAACTACAGGTTATTTTTGAGAAGTGTTCCCCACTCGGTGGTGTTTCGGAGCAAGTCGTCCATATTTGTTTCATTTTTCTCTATTATGTGCTTATATGCATCCGTATATTTCGAATGAAGTAATAGGCAGTGAAAAGAAGCCGTCATAAGAAAACTTTTAACTACCTCTATTCCTTTCTCCCCCTCTCTCTACGTCTTCCTCTCTCACTCTCTCAAACGCATAGACGTGCAAGTACACAATCATTCAGTAAAATATAACTCATGTTCGTCAATGTTTTGTAAATATACCACGATTTTCACTAGGGTGTTAGGGTTAGGGTTTTAGGGTTAGGGTTTTAGGGTCAGGGTTAGGGTTTTAGGGTTAGGGTTTTAGGGTTAGGGTTTTAGGGTTAGGGTTTAGGGTTAGTGTTAGGGTTAGCGTTAAGATTAGGTTTAGGATTAGGGTTGGGTAATCGTGCGGGTGTTAATCTGAAAAATTACAGATATGTGAAAAGTACCGACCCGGCCATCTATTATAACTTTTGTTGTTCTGTTTAATATATACATAGATTATGCCTCCAAAGAAGAGAGTTTGCTGGGGAAAGACAGCAACAGGTTTAAAATGACATCAACAGACTGCAGCAATTCACCACATTCCAGAAGCTACTTTGAACATAATGCAAAATGGTGCATCAACATCTTCTGCCCAACCTGATAGAATTCTGGCAAAACTGTGTAGCAACAGATCGCTAGCAATTGCTTCATCACAAATTGCCGTCCTAGCTCTTGCGAAAAGGGATTACCCTGCTATGTATAATCAGGGCAGCGCAAAAAGTTTGTTTTGCACAAGCATTTGTATAGCCAATTAGACGGATGAAATTTATGTACACTTAATAATGTTACGCAAAACAGCCTTCAGACTTTCCCTATTAATTTCATCGTCTTTTGTTCGTTGTATATATATATATATATATATATATATATATATATATATATATATATATATATATATATATGTGCGTATGCATGTGTATATATATGTATATACTAGCAGAGATACCCGGCCTTGCTCGAGATTAAAATGGCATAGATTTTTATTGCTTTACATGTTTCAGTCATGTGACTGCGGCAATGCTGGAGCACCGCCGTTGGTCGAAGAAATCAATATAGGTTTTTGGCATAAGATATCTTAGACTGCACTAACTACTTTGTCCTGTACGTCAGTGAAGAACTGAAGTGTGCCTTGAGGGATATTCCTTTTTTTTTTTAGAGACTCCATTAGTGGCTTGATGTATTTACTTATTTCTGTTTGTTACAATTTTTCTACAGGAGGCATCAGTGACATACATTGAAGAAAATATTTACATGGACAGCATCGAACTGGGTGCATATGGCGGTAGTAGTGAAGAAAGAGAGAATGGTGGTAGAGAATAGAATGACAATGGCCGTGGTGGTAGTGGTGAAGAATGGGAAGGGAGTGGTGTGTTATGGTTATTGGCAGAAGAGTCAAATGATCTTAAATATCATTGTCTGCCTATTCTATGGCGGAGACGTATTGGTGAGGGAACAAAAGGAAGAGTTCTCATACATGGAGTAATGTTTACTAGTGTACATGTAGGGTGTGGTCGGGTAGGAGGTGTTTTATCGACGTCCATATGGGAACCATTACCGATTGCATGGCACAGCCATATTGGTGAGAGGATAGAAGGAAGAATTATTGAACAAAAAGACAAAGTATGCAAAGCGGCTTCCATGCTACAGAATATTGGAGATTATCGGCTGTTCTTGTCTTTTCCATGCAAGTGGGATACCCAATGTGGATTAGAGGGTTGGATTTGTGTAACGGAAGGAGTGGATGCAATTGAAGTGGATACAATTGAAGTGGATGCAATTGAAGTGGATACAATTGAAGTGGATGCAATTGTAGAGGGAAGGAGTGACAATAGAGTGGGAGAAGCTGCTAGGGTAGACGGAGCGCATTCTATTGTATCGGGAGATTGTGGTAGTGTAGAGGGAGGAGATGATAATGTAGAGGGAGGGGATGGTAGCTTAGAGGTAGATGGTGGTGGGGTTGAGGAAGAGGAAGCTAGCGAAGAAGGAGCGAGTGGTAGGCTAGAGATAAGGGATAGTAATGTAGATGAAGAGCATGAAAAAGTAAAGAAACAGGGTGGTAATGCAGAGGGCGAGGAGCCTAGGGATGAAGAAGAAGAAAATAGGGTAGAAGAAGGGGATGGTAGTGTGGGTGGTGGTCATAGTATGGCAAAGGGAAGAGAATCTAGGGAAGAGGGAGGAATTTGTAATGTGGATAGAGGGCAAGGTAAAGTAGAGGAAAGAGATAGTAATTTTCGATGGTTTGGTAATAACGTCATGGGATGGATGAGTAATGGCGTGAGAAATGTTGCTAATGGACTTGGACGGGCTGCTGGTGGTTCAATGGAATTGGCTGGTAATGGAGTGAAAAATGCTGCTAATGGACTTGGACGGGCTGCTAGTGGTTCAATGGAATTGGCTGGTAATGGAGTGAAAAATGCTGCTAATGGACTTGGACGGGCTGCTAGTGGTTCAATGGAATTGGCTGGTAATGGAGTGAAAAATGCTGCTAATGGACTTGGACGGGCTGCTGGTGGTTCAATGGAATTGGCTGGTAATGGAGTGAAAAATGCTGCTAATGGACTTGGACGGGCTGCTAGTGGTTCAATGGAATTGGCTGGCAATGGAGTGAGAAATGTTGCTAATGGACTTGGATGGGATGCTGGTGGTTCAATGGAACTGGCTGATAATGTAGTGAGAAATGCTGCTAATGGACTTGGATGGGTGGCTAGTGGTTCAATGGCATTGGATGGCAATGGAGTGAGATATGTTGCTAATGGACTTGGACGGGCTGCTAGTGGTTCAATGGCATTGGCTGGTAATGGAGTGAGAAATGTTGCTAATGGACTTGGATGTATGGCTAGTTCTGCAATGGAATTGTCTGGTGAGGGATTAAAAAAAGTTGCTAATGGACTTGGATGGGCTGCTAATGGTGGAGTGCAATTGGCCAGTAATGGAGCAAAGATTGTTGCCGATAAACTCGGACATGCTGCTAATGGAATAAAAAATGTTGCTAATAGACTTGGATGGGCTGCTAGTAGTGGAATGGAATTGGCTGGTAAAGGGGTAAAATATGTTGCTGATGGACTCGGATGGGCTGCTAATCGTTCAATGGAATTGGCTAGTAAAGGAGTAGAATATGTTGCTAATGGACTTGGATGGGTTGGTAGTAGTGCACTGGAATCCTTTGGTAATGAAATAAGTAAGTTAGCAAATGGAGCGAAAACGGTTGTTAATAAAGTACGACAGGTTGCTAATGGTGTCATGCGATGGGCTGGTAGTAAAATGCCATGGCTTGCTAATAAACTAGAATGGCTTAGCTTTGGAATGGATTGGTTCAGTAGCGTATTAAGAAGGGGTCGTCACAGCCTAGGTTTTGTTAGCGGTTTAATGGAAGGGGTTATTAGTGGATTAAAATGGATTGGTAGTGGAATGTGATTGGTTGCCAGTAGTATAGTTGGAATTATTGGTAGTGTAGTGGGTTTGGTTGGTAGTGGGCTGGGTTTGGTTGTTCGTAGTATAGTTGGAATTATTGGTAGTGTAGTGGAGTGGGTTGCTCATAGTGTTGTGGGATGGGTTTTTTATTAATGTAGTGGGACTAGTTAGTAGTGTACTAAGGTTAGTTGGCAGTGTAGTGGAGTGGATTGGTTACGGACTGGGATTTGTTGTTAGCGGCATTGTGGGATTGGTTTCTAGAGCAGTGAGATTGGTTGTTAGTAAAGTAGTGGAATGGGTTACTAGTATAGTGGGATGGATTGCCTGTACTGCATTGGGAAGGTTCCTTTTTAGTATAGTGCAATGGGTTGCCAGCACAGTAGAATGGCTTTCCCTGATTGTTAATAGAGGTATTGCTACACTAAAGGAATTGTTTGGTGCTGCAGTGAAATGAATGAAAGATGCCATTAATAGTTTAAAAAGAAAACTAAAATGGCTTTATATACTGATTAGATGGATTTTGGATGGATTGAGGTTTATTGTTTTTCCAGACAAATGGGTTGATAAAGTATTAAGAAAGATCGATAGAGTAGTTTTGTTGTTTTATGCATCTGTGTTATCTAGGTTGGGTGCTGTACTGATTCTGTTTGACAGTATAAGAGGAGAAGGCGGTGGACAGTCACAAAAGGGCGGTATAGTAGGATGGGTTCGTCGGAGCATAAGAAGATTTTGTAGTAGGGAATTGATAATGGATGGTAAAAGGATGGTAAAGCTGGGTTGTAAAGTCAGAGACGCTGGTGTTAGACTGGTAAATAACAAGAATGAATTAGAAGAAAATGGTGGGGAGCTTGAAAGTGGGGCCAATAGAGTTGGTAAAGTAGCTGGTGTTCTCGCTGGAACAATGAGAATAAATGGTAAAAGACTTGAAGATTTTGCTAGATTTCTAGAAAAGGAAGAAAACTTCTGGTCCATGGTGGGTTGTATGGCATTGATGGTGATAATGTTGGGTGTGTGGTGGATTCTCTGATACTGTCAGTGGTCAAGGGAAAGTAGTTAGTAATGGCCAATGAATACTGTTGCAAGTGGCCATCGATAGTGATCAGATCTAGTGGATGTAGTTATATACTAAGGGCTAGAAATTTATAAGAAATGAAAAACAGAAAAATCGATAACAAAATACGGAAACATTAATGTTAAAAATACGATTTTAAAAAGTCCCATGTACCTATAGGGTAGGAAATAGGGGAGGGATCCTTAGCTTGGGTGGATCTGAACACCCCATGGTATCAGATTTCTACCACATCTTGGAACCTCTGCTATAATAGTGATTTGCTTTGGATAGGTTTGAAGGGTAAACTGGACATTTGTAGTTCCTGGATTGATTAAAGTGGTTTTCAACGACAGATCTACAATAACAATAAAAGCAGAGAGCAGTAACAGTTGCATAATGGATGTGGCGTTCCTACTTGAAACAGAGCGAGATCAGATATCTGAGAGCTACTCCACCCCCGCCATAAACAGTACCATCATATTTACTACCACAAACCAGGACCACAAAACCACAAGTCACAACCACAACAGTGACTACCACCAAAACGTCAGCCATCACTATAATGACTACAACTACCCGCACAAACGCCATCACTTGTCCAACCACCTCCATCGCTGCCACAACCACCACAGCCAACACATCAGCCACCACTATTCTTACTACTACTGCTTCGAATACCACCACTACCACTATAACCAGTACTACACGGACAGAGTTGGTGATCAAAATAGTTGACCAATGAATATGAAATGCAGAAGCTTCAGTATATATATATATATATATATATATATATATATATATATATATATATATATATATATATATATATATATATATATATATATGTATATATATACACACACACACACACACACACACACACACACATATATATATATATATATATATATATATATATATATATATATATATATATATATATATATATATATATTAGAAATATAATATTTCTAAATCTCTCAGAGAGATTTAAGCAGTAGTGGAGCGATAAAGTTGTAGTATATTGTCAACTTAATGTGACAATCCCATTAAGGGAATACACTACTGCCGTTTAGCCCTAGGAAGCTGGACCGCTTCCTGTCGGCCTTGACACAATTACTGTGTCCTTAAGTTTGCAAGGGGGAGACAAGCTCCTCCACCCAGCCTAGCCAGCATTCAGGGACATGTTTCTGAGTCTTTGCTCGTCATCAGCCTGAAGTAGCTTGCCAATTCTCTTTATTACGATAATAAAAATATCTTACATAGATGGGACAATACGGGACACTACAAACATTTAAAAATTGTCATTTAGTGAGTCATTTTTCTTTTAGCCTTTTTTTTAAAGAAAATATACGTTAAAAATATATATTTAAAAATTTCTAAAAAACTTGGAATATTTCCAATGATTTACACTTAATTCCAGGGTACACCAGTCTAGACCTTTGTATTTTTTCCAGGAAAGTTTAATCACAGACTCAGCCGATAGCTGTACTCTTCCTAGGTGCGACAGCACGTGTTCGACGTAAATTGTCATCTCCGAAAGATGGGTGCACTGAACAAGAGCGTGCAGGATAGTTTCCTTCTCCTGCCCGCATCTTGGACATTCGGGTGGCACTGAAATCCCGTGCCTGGACAATTTCTCGTGGACAGGTAAAGCATTCCTGAAACACTGCCAATTCAGGGATCTTTGGTAATTATCCAAATACCCCGCCCTGAAAGTGTTCCGAAACAGGTTTTGCCATTCAGTCGATTTCTGTCTTTTAATTAAACCGGATTTAAATCCCTCCAGAGAGGCTGGTCGTGGAAAGAATTCCTCGCCGAGCGAATTCCACACCTGACCACCATCCAGGCAAGACCAGAGATGCCTTAGTCTCAGTGCATATTTGCACATCAACAACCATGGCATCCCTAGGCCACCCTTTAACGGTTCCTGACAGCACACAGAGCGCCTCACAAGCGGCTTTCCCCTCCACAAAAAGCGGAAGAGAATCCGAACCAGCTTGTTTAGCCACAAATCGGGGCAGGGGACGACGGTGAGGCGGTAGGTGATAACTGACGCAATAAACGTCTGCACCACTTCCGCCCTTCCTTTCAGGGACAGCGCCCTTCCAGACCAAGTCCGGGATAGCGCTTCTACCCTGTTCGTCACCTCGCTCCAATTTTTCTCCGTCTGGGAGTCCGGACCAAACCAAAGTCCGAGCAACTTAACAGGGCCATCCGTCCAGTGTCCAACAACACTGGACGTTATCGGCTTGCTGCTCCAGGTGCCGAGCCGCAAACCTACAGACTTGTCCATGTTAACTTTTGCCCCTGCCACCGTCTCGTATCTTCTGATTGCCTCTGCTACGCGAGGTAGCTGAGTCATCTTGGATACGGTGATGGTGACGTCATCCGCATACGCCGAAACACCTTTACCACATCCGATTTCATTAGTGGTGCTTCCCAACTTCCGCAGCAATGGCTCGAGAGACAGAACGTACAGAAGCGGAGACAGGGGGCACCCTTGACGGACTGAACGCCTGATCTCAAACGGCTCCGACAGGTAACCGTTCACCTGAACCGTGGATTTGATGCCACCATAAATGGCCTTGATCCAACCGCGGAAATCCGGGCCTAGCCCAGCCGCCTCAAGGACTGCCGCCAGGTACCGATGGTCAACCCTATCGAAGGCCTTACAATGACATATGTAGGCGAAACAGCAAGGAGCATAGGGGAGCGGGCAAACGAACATTGGAGGGAACTTAAGGAAGGGAAGAACTCATCAGTTCTGTACCAGCACGCTGAGCAAGAACATAGAGGCTCAATCAACAACATAGAAATTAAAATCTTATCTACACATAGCAGTGATGCAGCACTTAGACAAATTACTGAAGCTACACACATAATAGAAGAGAAACCTAGCCTGAATAGGAAACTAGAATGGAACACTAACACACACCACTAACAAACCACAAACCACAGCATGTGACAACATGTTACCCATAAACCAATAATAATATGAACAAAGTATAATACAATACATAGATAAACAAATGGAATTAAATACTACATACGCTAACAAAATTTAATTAAACACAAAAAAACAAAAACAAAAAAAACACAAGAACAAATAAATAAATAAAAACAAATACAAACGAACACGTATTAACAGAGAATATAGGTGATGCAGACACTCCCCATACACACATGCAGTTACAAAAGACACAGACACATTGAAGGACACGCATGCGTAGACACATACAATAGGAATACAAAATACAAAATGGCTGATAGTTAGCAAGGTGAGACACACATAAGAAAGAAGGAAACAAAGGACCACTAATGAGGTCACAGAAGTGTGACGAAAGAACTCTGGCCGAAATAAGATTAAGATTAATGTAATATAAAGCTGAAGCAAATTAACACCAAATATACAGTGCGTGTGTTTTTATTGACTAAACTGGCAATATGACCATCCCCAAGTACAACAACATATATATATATTTAGCTAAAAGAATTTGCACCATTGTCTCTGACCCAACCACTCGAGAAATACGCTTACAAGATCTCAAAAAAACACTGTTACAACGCCAATATCCCTCCACACTCATAGATCTTGGAATAAAACGTGCCAAGGAACTTGACAAAAACACACTAAAAACCAACCAACATAATAACACACCCAACCCCAAAATACTTCCATACATCTCCACCCATAACCCCAATAACATCGAAGCATTCACCACAATTAAACAAAACCTCCCCTTACTCACCACAGACCCGAAAATGAACAATATCATTAATACACACAAAGTCCTTAAATGCAAAAGGCAACACAAATCTTTGAAAACATTATTAACCAATTCCAAACTACATACACCACTTCCACGCCCATCAGTTAAAAAATGTGCACGCCCTAATTGTGGCACCTGCCCTTACCTACTTGAAGGCTCTGAATTTACCTTCAAACGAGGAACAAAGTTTAAAATTAAAACCAATTTCTCTTGTTCCTCGAGTAACCTCATTTATGTCCTTACTTGCGCAGGTTGCCAAAACTTCTATATCGGACAGACGAGCCTCCCATTACGTAGAAGAGTAGCTGTCCATAAGGAACAAATAAACCTCCCTCAATACCGCCAAATTCCACTCAGTGGCCACATAGACTCTTACGCCAGAAACAAAAACCCTAAATTCATTATATTCCCTTTCTATCAATGTAAAGACAGAATCTCCACACAAGAAAGAATCAACAAGGAGAATCTTGTCATAGAGAAATTCCAACCATTTCTTAACACACACACCCCTCAGTGACCTTATTTCTCTATGAACAGACACAAACTTCCTGTTTGGAAAAAAAGAGTTCATAACTCTAACTAAAAACACTTGTCTCCCCTTACACACACTTCTTGTTTTGACACCACATTTCCTGCTTAACACAAACTTTTAACCCTTTTTTAAAACCTAACAAAACTCTCAACTCTCATGCATCCTTATTTTTCCTACCAATTTATACATGAACTACTATTGAACTACAAAAGCTCAAAGACAATATAATGTATGGGTATATTTATTTTTTTTATATATTATTGTTTTATATATTATTTTCTTCATTTTGTACTTTTTTGTACTTCTTTGTAAAAAAACATTTTCATTCTCCTTCTTCTTGATAATTTGCTTCATCGCAATGAAAACCGGTTAGAAAAAATCTTTATTAAATTATGGTCCCAGTTCAGCATTCTGGCTTTTTTACATTTTCCTATTATTTCTCCACGTGCGGTTAACACAACCCCACTATTTACTGACATATATATATATATATATATATATATATATATATATATATATATATATATATATATATATATATATATATATATATGTATATATATATATATATATATATATATATATATATATATATATATATATATATATATATATATATATATATATATATTTGTATATATATATGTATGTATACTTACATATATGAACACGAATTGTCTGTTTGGGTGTCTGTTTCTGCGTAGTTACCGTCTACACCTGTTGACAAATTTTTGTGAAACATTACAAACATGTTACAATAAAATCCAGTTTGATACTAGGTTCATTGAATTTTAATAAAATTCTATAATTGGATGGCTTATATTTCTTTTAATAGCCAAGGGAAATAACCCATTCATTTTCTTATCCAAGGGAAATAACCCATTCATTTTCTTATCCAAGAGAAATAACCCATTCATTTTCTTAACCAAGAGAAATAATACGTTCATTTTCCTTTGCATCAGACAGTTCCCCAGGGAATTCACCCATGAGGCACGTACGAGACAGGATGGTTACCAACTCTACAGGCGCCGAAAACCAGAAGATGGTGGAAACACTACCAAGGTCAAAGTTAATGGTCAAGGGATGGGAATTGACAACAAGTGGATCGTGCCATACAACTCATTGCCGTCTAAAACATTGCAGGCCCATGTTAATGTTGAGTTATGGAACGCTGATAATGAAAACAAACTGATGGAGGACCAACTGCATGTGTATAAGACCATTGTTTCAAGCAATGAAAGTGAAAGAGGAGGTCTTTTCTTTCTGGATGTTCCAGGTAGAACTGGCATGACATTTTTTATTAATCTTCTTCTCGCTAAATTGCACCAAAATGAAGCACATACCCTTAGCAATGGCATCAAGTGGAATAGCTGCAACTCTGCTATGTGGTGGCTGCACAGCTCATTCCTGTTTTAAACTCCCTTTGGACCTGTCCAAGAAAGAGAAGGCAAACTGCAACATCAGTCGTGCTTCTATAAAAGGTAAACTTCTGGGTGAATGCAGGTTGATCATCTGGGATGAGGCGACAGTGAGCCATAAGTTTCCCTTCAAGACCTGAGATACAATACCAGGCTCATGGGAAGTGCCGCAGTCTTGCTTGCAGGAGACTTTAGACAAACTTTTCTCATGGTTCCAAAGGGAACAAGAGCTGATGAGGTAAATGCTATCATCAAGTCGCCCTACCTGTGGAGCAGTGTGCAAACGTTGAGACTCACAACAAACACGAGACTGCGGCTCAGTGGTGATGATGCAGACAGGACTTTTTCAAAGCAACTCTTGGACATCGGTAGTGGCACTTCGGTTGGCAAGGAGGATGGCCGGGTAAGTAAGGCGGTGAGCTGGCAGAAACGTTAGCACGCCGGGCGAAATGTTTAGCGGTATTTCGTCTGCCGTTCCGTTCTGAGTTCAAATTCCGTCGAGGTCGACTTTGCCTTTCATCCTTTTGGGGTCGATAAATTAAGTACCAGTTACGCACTGGGGTTGATCTAATCGACTTAATACCTTTGTCTGTCCTTGTTTGTCCCCTCTATGTTTAGCCCCTTGTGGGCAATAAAGAAATAAGAAAGATGGCCGGGTTAGCTCGCCTTTTCGACATATGGTATCTGCTTTAAAGGAACTAATGAATAAGGTGTTTCCACACCAAAGGAATCAGTTTACAGATCACAACTGGCTGAAAACCCGTGCCACTTTAGCTCCAAAGAATGTGGCACTTGATGATTTGAACATCAAACTTCTGGAACAGTTGCCAGGTGAGCGTCACACCTACAATTCCATTGACACTGTACTCAACATCGATGAGGCAGTGAATTATCCAGATCAATTCTTGAATAGTCTAACACCACCCGGCCTCCTACCACACAACTTTCACCTCAAGATTGGGGCACCATTTATGCTGCTCTGAAACCTCGACCCACCAAAACCTTTGCAATGGCACACAACTTATAATATAGAAGATGATGCCAACAGTCTTGGAGAAAACAATTTTGACTGGTAAAGCAAGTGGTGAGCCTGTATTCATTCCTAGAAGTCCACTAATTCTCTCGGATATGCCCTTCCAGTACAAGCACCTGCAATTCCCATTGAAACTGAGCTTTGCAATGGAGCATTAACAAGGCCCAGGGGGAGTCCTTGGATGTGGTAGGTCTGAACATAGCGAAATCAGTTTTCTCCCATGGCCAACTTAATGTTTGATCCTCAAGAGCTGGCAATCCTAATTATTTGTTTATTCATGCCCCACAAGGAAATACCATAAATGTTGCTTATCAAGAAGCTCTGCAAGCATAATAAGATTCACCAAATCATCAGGTATTTATTATTTAACTGTAATATTTGTAAGTGTTGTAAATATATTGATAATCTACATGTTACTTTATTTTAAAATCTATATGCAAAGTTATTTGTATGTCTACTGTAAAACTAAATATCAGTCTGTTTCTACATCCATTTTAAATCTATTTCAACACTAGCACCTCTAAGGGTTATATTCACTGGGAACGCACAAAAGCCCCTTTCAGAGTTATTTACTTTGAATTGTTATCATTTCATATCTGATTAGCCTGTTATTACGTAACATGCTTCACGATTTTGGTATGCATAACTTACTGGTATTTCCACCAAAATTCTGTATACTCTAGCAATGCAATAAAGCACTTTTCGGGGCTACGTTATAATTGAATTCTTAATATCGGGTAACTAATTCCATGTTATAACATAACTGACTTCACGATTTGGGTATTCATAACTTATTGTGATTTCCTAAAAACAAGATCCTATGAAAGACAGTTCGGTATTCTCTGTAAATACACAAAAACCTTTTTAAGGGCTACATATTTTGTATTCTTATTATTGGATTAGCGAAACAATTATGCAAATGGAACCAAAGGATAAGTTCCGCTTTTCTCGGAATCACCGAGTACGTCAGCCAGTATATATATTTATATATGTAATTACCATCACTAAATGTATGTCTTGGTGAAAGATTTAAACTACATCTGGTAGTGGGGCCTTGGTACAAGAATTCCAAATTTTGAGGAGTGTGGAACCATCCGTTAACCACCATTGTTCCCAGGTCTAATCTGCCCGGAGTAGTAGCATCTGTTAGGCTCCCAACTATGGGTTAACTTGCATGTGTTCTTTCAGGTACATTGAGCTCATCAGCCTGGAAGTCAGTCCGTCTCGGTGAAGGAAACTCTGATATAAAACCACCACTACGATGTGGGATAACATGAACAAGGCATATTTCAATTATATCCGAGATGTCCAGCAGCCCGTTGCAACGATTCTAACTAGATCCAACATGTCACCAATCCCAGTGGTGCCACTGGTGAAGGTGAGTGGCCAGGTGAGTGGGCCTTATGATCACAACACATGGTCCACACTGAACAAAATCACAGGAAAGCCTTCTGTGACTTGAACAATGAGTCTCTTTGCTTCCTTCCCTAAGTCCAGTAGCGATACTAATCCGGGCGACAGGAAAAGGCTGGGTCAACTGCGAACCCCTAATCCGGGTCCACATGATGGCAGCTGCTACGTGAAGGTTGATTTCATCGGCAGCTGGAGGATGTAACTGGCTTGACCTCTTCAGGTTTGACCAAAATGGTGACCAGATTACCAAGCTAATCAACCAGAAAAGAACATCTTGTCTGGCGTGGGAGAATTTCACATGCTACACCGCTTGCAATGCTTCCAGGAGGCCAAGCAGAAATACCTGCATAGAGAGATGTTCATTCAGAATTCTTCATTGAATAGACTGGATGTATGATGGCCCCAGCACTATAAAGATTATCATACAGACCTCTCCTCTACCCTGCATTATTGTTATTTGAGAATAACATTTCCTCTCTTCAATAGGTCACCTCCCCTTCACACTGTGATGGCTGTGTTTATATGATTAACATCCCAGATGGGCTACCTTCACTACGGTGGAGGAGCCTTGTCTTTGAGAAAGGAAGGAAATAGAATATTGTTAGTTACATAATATAAGTAGGGCTATCAAGAGTGACTGGATTACTTTATGAAAATGGAGGAGAGGGTTGATGGGTGTGGATTGCGACAAGTAATATCTTTCTGTTTGTCTATCTCACTCATATATTTATAAACAGTTTTAAGACTTACATCATCTAAATGCTCTACAGTCTCCTCCTCAGAATGGAATTTCTCTTTCTTCACAGCGAAGTGAAGACAGTTGTTAACATGAGCATCAGCAGCATTTATGTCTGCTCCATGTGAGACTAGCTTCTGAAGTATTCCCAAGTGACTAATGGAGGCAGCTTGAAGCAATGGTGTCATTTTGTTACAGTTCTTGATATTCACTTCCACATGACGATTTATAGAGATAAAAAAACAAAACAAAGACTTACATTAAAAAAACAAAGACTTACATCAAAATTAGGGTGGATATCAATGTATCATTACCGCCTTTTACTGGGTACTTGATTAAACAGATTAAACATTCCATAGTTCTCTCAATAAAACTTGTTATGACAGTGTGTTAGAGATATATGATGAATCTATTACGATGTCATAAACAGATTGGTTCAGCCTAATCTACCTTTATCCCTTACTATAGTAAGTTTTAGGGGAGTTGAACAAGAGTGAACAAATGATTAGCAGATCAAGTTTAATAAAGAAGAATTATAATTTCTAATGTATACTTTTGATGTTGCTTTCTTAATTAATACGAGGTTCATAAAATAAAGCTGGGTTTATTCGTATTCACCACTAATTTAAGGAAGTATCTCGTGTGAAACTGAATAATGTCGGGTACCACTATCACGACGACCACCACTACAATATATGATGCACCCCAATCTGTCTCTTTACTGGTCTTCTGATATTTTCCTATTTCCTAGAATACATTAACTCAGATAACTGTGATGCATACTAAATGTCTACACTATGCTGTGCTATTGTCTGAGATAAATATCTCTTCATAGACTTGTTTTCAAAACATAATATACATCAGAGCAACATGAACATCATTGCTACAGTGATTCTTGATAGATGTGTTTCATGTTTCTTAAGGCTTGTCAATGTAATGCAGCTGATTACTACCTGCTTCAATGAAATTTGCCTCATGATGTATAGGAAACAGTGTATAAAGCGTTCACAGTATTACAGAAGCTTTCAGGGCTAGAGATTTTATCTCACATAATTCCACAGCTCTATGTCTTCTAACAGTGTAAATACATTTCGTATGATACATAGATGCTAATTTTAATTTAATGTTTTTAAGTGTGTGTACCGAGGTTTTTCTAAGGCGAGACAATCCAATATTTATTAAAGGGAACATCATTGACTTATAAGATAATGGAAGGAACAACGAATGGCAAATGGCAGGGAAAAGAAAAAAAGGCATAGACCCCCACCCACACTCACCCACACCCTCTTTGCTCCATTCTCTCCCTACAGACACCAAACCTTCCCACTCCACTCCCACATAAAGAAGAGCACACACACACACAAGGACCCCCCCCCAAACTTCCCCTCCCCCTGGCCGAGGAAAAAAGTAAAGGGTAGTAAGAAATGAACTTCTTTGACGTACTTTTTTGTTTGAGGGATGTAAGAAAAAACAATTTTTTTAGTCGATTGATATTTTATTTTTTTTAGATTTGTCCGCAATTTTCTTAGTGACCACCCGATCAAGGAGCAGGGAAATCAGTTGAAGGCTTTCTGTAAGGCGATGTAAGTCAATTTCAGTGGTGTAGTTTTAGCTAAATACCCCTTCTGAAGTTGCCATGTGTGTGTGTGTGTGTGTGTGTGTGTGTGTGTGTGTGTGTGTGTGTGTGTGTGTGTGAGTGAGAGAGAGAGAGAGAGAGAGAGAGAGAGAGAGAGAGAGAGAGAGAGAGAAAGAAAGAGAGAGAGAGAGAGTCTCTGACTGTTTTCCTTATTAATTGAGCGATAACATTTTCTGTAATTTTCATGATCTGGTAGACTAAGCTCACACCTCTATAATAACTTTCCTCTTAGGCATTTCTTTTACCTTGTAGCAGTTGACTATTATGCTGCTACACCAGTCATTGTGCATACTCCTTCATGCACAACATGATTAACTATTAGGCCATGCACTCCTCCACATATTTAGTAGTAATGCCTGGAAGACCAGACAATTTCCTTGTCCTTATATATTTAATTGCTTTATCTATTATACAATTGTTAACTAGGATAGCTAGTCTCTCTGATGAATATTGAATGCTCTCTTTCTTCCCTACATTCTCCATGTTTAATGGCCTTTCATAGTAGCACTTCCATGCCTCTTTCTTTTCAGGATCACTAAAGGCAAATGAACCATCATCCATCCATATGTACTTCTCTCCCACAGCGTCTCCATTTTCTCTCATGTACAGATTTGCAATTTGGAGTATTGTATACCTCTGGTTTTCACGTTGTAAAACATTGGCAAATGTCATCTTTTTAGCTTCTCGCCTTGTTAACTACATATGTTGCTTAGCTGCTCTTTTACCTTCTCTGGTATAATTCTCTGTTTCCCCCATTCTTCAAAGGCAGTTTCTTTTATGACTTTGCTTCACTGCTCCCCTACAATATCACCTTGGCCTTACTTGAACAGATTTGGATTGTGTCCTTCCGCCCCAGTAAGTTTTCCCATGGGAACTTTAAAGTGTGGATGTTATATGTTTCTCGCCCTTTTTTTTATCAACTGTGTTGATTACGGATCCTCGAAATCAAACTGCTTGATGAATCTTTAAACATCCAAATTTTTTATCTTCCAGACTGGCTTGCATCTTAAAGTTGTTTTGGTTGCTGCTAATCTATGTTAACTAGAAATTCCTTCCCCAAGGAAGGGCTTTGCATTTAAAACCATCTGTCAATAAAACTTTTGTGTGAAAACGTAGTCAATCTGGTTTGTGAGACCATAAGCTTGATAGGTGATTAGGTGTCTAGTTGTTTCCGGAAGATATTGCTGCAGATCATCTGGTCATTTGTGTCCCAGAACTCTAAGAGTTTTATCCCACCTCACCTTGAGAACCAAACCCATAACCATAGAATCTACCCCCTTATATCTATTGAAGTCACCAGACATGAAGAAAGGGGCACTGATATTTGTCAGGGAGATTGTCTACTATACCTCTTAAAAATGAGATAATAGTTACTTCTGTATTTTACAAGATTAGTTTGACATTAATTATCCTATCAAATACTCTGACGACATTGATCCTTCATTTATACCTTTCTCTGTTAAAATCGTGGCCATTCTCCAATACAATTACTATTGTCTTTCCAGAGGATATGATGTCACTTCGATGTCGGTTGAGAGGATTTCATGTATGCAAGGTGTTTGGTTGAGGTTCCCCTCCATTTAACCTCTTGTACACGACACACATCCACACACTCTGTCTTAACATTTCAAACATTTTACCAGATATAAACTTCAATGTGTCGATATTGACTGTGGCTGCCCTAAAGATTTGGACAGGTCAGAAAGAATGAGCTGGGTTAGTTTTGGCGGGGTGTCGGGTGAGCAAACCGGCAGTTTATGCCGTCTTCCCCATGCCAACATTTGCCTTGCAGGTAAAATTTGCAAGTTTTTGGGTGCCTTCCAAATTTCTTGTTAGCTGGGTGGATAGCTTTCAGCATATGAAAACAAGGTTTGCAGACGTTTGCCTTGAAATATGTTCATATGTTTGATATATTCAGTAATACATGCTTAATGTATTATATATAAGCGCGCGCGCACACACACACGCACATTTTTTTTTTTTAAAGTTTCAGCTCAGAGCTGCGGCCATGCTGATGCACCACCGTGTTGCTACACTGTTATTACAGGGAGCCTCTTACAATGGCACTTGATGAAGAATGGAGTTTGATTTAGCAACTCTCATTTGCACCTCCTGCCGCGAGGTAGGTTCATCTGGGACTCTCGATAGGAAGAGGTCCAACTTTGATTTAAAAACTCCTACATCTACTTTGTGCAGATTCCTCAGGCTCTTTGGGAGAATATTAAAAAGCTGTGGGCCCCTGAATCCCAAGCTGTTGCAGTAACTGGTCCTGAAGCGCGATGGCATTGCTGGGATCTTTGGCACTATGCAGTGTCGTACCGTTCTGGCATTGGTGTAGCTTTCGATGCCAAAATTTGGCACAATTCCTTCCAGGATCTTCCAGATGTATATTACTGCATACCTCTCCCGCCTTCTCTCCAGGGAGTAGAGTCTTAGCTGTTTCAGCCTTTCCCAGTAGCTGAGCAGTTGCAAAGAGACAATCTTCTTTGTGAATCTCCTCTGGATTGCTTCAAGGTCTGCTGTTAATTTCAGACTGGTGGGTGACCACAGCTGTGAGCAGTAATCCAGGCGGCTGAGGACGAATGTCCTCCAGAGTATCATCATGGTTTCCTTATCTCTGGTTCTGAATGTTCTCAGGATCCATCCAGCCAATCGTCTGCACTTTGTTGCCATTCTGGTAATGTGCACTTGGAAAGAGGTATCATCACTCATGTCGATACCCAGGTCTTTCACTGATTTAGGCTCTGGGATTGAGATTCCCTGTGGACCAGTGTACTCTGTAAGTTTAATATTCAGTTTTGGACGTTGGTTGCGCAGGGCTTGGAATTTTTCAGCATTAAACTGCATATTATTGTCCTCAGCCCATCTGTAAACTGAGTCCAATTCCTGCTGCAGGTGTGCAACATCACTGGAGTTCTGTATTTTCTGCGAGACTTTTGTATCGTCTGCGTAGCTTGCAAGAGTGGCTATCCGGGCACTTGAAGGCATATCTGAGAGAGCGACTATAGAAAGCAATGGTCCCAAGACAGTGCCCTGTGGAACACCGCTCATTATTTGTGTTCTCATAGAGGTGGCTCCATTAGCCACTACTGCCTGACTTCTATCTTTCAGAAAGTCATGTAACTACTCTCCAAGTTTTCCAGCTATGCCAAGATCACGCAGTTTGTGGCATATCACACCATGATCCACTTTGTCAAAAGCTTTTGCAAAATCAAGGTATATTACGTCCACATTTGAGTTGTTGAGTAACTGCCTCAACACTCAGTCGTAATGTTGTAAGAGCTGGGTCAGGCAGCTCCTACCTGGTCGAAAGCCATGTTGGGTATCACTCAGCAATTTATTTTCTTCAAGGAATGCGATCAGTTTTCCTCTGATTATCCTTTCCATGACTTTGCTGATGTGTGAAGTCAGAGAGATAGGCCTATAGTTTTTGGCATCTGCTCTGCTTCCCCCTTTATGGATTGGGCATATTATTCCCTCCTTCAGCTTGCTTGGCAGTCTTCCGTTTGCGAGAAAGCTCTGGAAGAGGATCTGGAGGGGTTTTGCCAGGGCATGCTTACACGATTTAAGGAGGCTTGCTGGGAAACCCTCAGGGCCAGCAGTTGAGTTTGTGTCCACTTCATGTATAGCTAGTAGTACATCTTCTTCGCTAATGTTGATGTATTCCATCGTAACTACCTCCCTGGTTATGGGGCAGGTAGCAAAGAAGTCCACTGGTTTGTTCACTTGTCTGTGCTCCAATGGAGTGGTGAAGACACTTTTGAATTGCTCATTCAGTACCTCACTGATCCTAGTTGGACTGTCTGTGAGGGAGCCATCCTTTTCGAAGAGGGGTCCAATCTTGCAGCGTACTGAGGCTGTTTCTTTTGCGTAATGAAAGAAGGCCTTTGGGTTTGACTTAATGTTTTTTATAACCCAGGCTTCTTTGTCTGCTCTCTCCCTCACATAGGATTGTTGCAGCCTTTTTTCGATCTCCAGCAGTGTCGTTTTTAGGCGGGACCTTTGGCCATTCTTGGGATGCTGGTTGAGTCGATTTGCAACTTTTGTCCGTCGTCTTATGAGGATCTTCTTCTCCCTTGGAATCTTGTTCCTATTTGTTTTGGCCTTGTGCTCTGGGACATATTTCTGGCTTATGGCTTGCACAATAGACATGAAACATTCTAGTTTCATGTCAATGTCTGGTGTGGAGAGACATTTTGGCCAATCCTCTCTGAGGATCTCTTTCTGAATCGATTTCCAGTCCGCTTTGTGGAAGTTCAGATTGGAGAGATTTTGGGTGCTTCCTTTAGGCTGTATGTCTCTGGTTTCTTTTGGCCCAAACATAGACAGCTCTATTATGTTGTGATCCGAAACTAATGTCGGCGTCACTTTCACATCATGAATGATGTCCGTATTGTTCGTGAAGCAGAGATCTAGAATGTTATTCGCTCTAGTTGGTCTGAGAACAGTTTGCTCCATGAATAGGGCATTGGTGAGGTTGAGCAGGTATTCCACCTGTGCTTGCTTGCGATAAGTCATTCCTGAGAGTATGGGACCTTCGGGCCATTTGACGTTGGGGAAGTTGAAATCACCCATAAGAAATATGGTCACATGGTGTTCCAGTTTCATGAGGATTTCTTTAATTCTAGCGAGGCAATCTTCAAATTTGCCTATGTGGTTTGGAGCATCCGGTGGGCAATATGCATTGCATATGACTATATTATGTTGTCTTATGTATACAACTAGGGTGTCGCATACCGAATTTGAGTATGGCAGTAAGACCTGGGGTGTGAGTTCGTCACGGATGTATACAGCAACTCCACCATGGCTCCTTTCCCTTCTGTCTGTTCGCAGTATGACATATTTTGGTACGTGTACTTCTGCATCCTCTATATCAGGGCTGAGGTGAGTTTCCACGAGTGCTATGCATAGGGCTTGATTGCATGCAGCAAGGTCTCTCAGGAAAGAAATTTTGCTTTTATTATTATTATGCAACAGGCCCCCAATATTTAGTAAAAATATTGGTGTGATGCCTGTGCAGGCGTTAGGGGAGGCCATCCCATGTCTGTTGGCTGTGGTGGTGTTGCGCAGTGGGGGGGCAAGGTTCCTCGTCTGTGCTTGGCGTAGCCACGTCAGCTGCTGCATAATCTTTTGCGCCATGCACAAAAAAGACTCTTGCTCAGCTGCTGCGTTGCGTAAGATTTCTGAAGAGCGCACGTCCTTGAATTTTCTCCTTGGGGACATCTGTCGTCTTTCCTCAGGGAAGTTTTTATCCTTTAAACCTTTGTAGTTTTGGCGGGGTGTCGGGTGGGCAAACCGGCAGTTTTTGCCGTCTTCCCCATGTCAACATTTGCCTTGCAGGTAGAATTTGCAAGTTTTTGGGTGCCTTCCAAATTTCTTCTTTCCTTTGGTGTCTTGGATGGCATTGGATCCACCTTGCGATTTTCTACTTTTTGTTCTTCCTTTTCTTGTGGGTACTATTTTCCACTGGTTATCTATTGGGGTGAGGGCTCCTTTCCTTTGTAGGACCACTGGCACAGAGGGGCTTCTGTTTGCTGCTTCCTTGGCTCCACTATCCTTTTCTGCCTGGTTGTTCATAGGAGTGGGTGATCCATTCTTTTGAGGAGTCACTGGGTCAGAGAGACTTCCGGGTGTTTTTTTCCTTTTCCTTTTCCTCCTCTCCAATTATAACATCTAGGGTGTCCATGTGTGGTCTGATGAGTGCATACGAGCGGAGGAATTCATTCTTCTTCCGCTCTATCTGTTCAGTGGTTCTGTGAAAGCCATTATTCTTCAGTGCAGCAGTGATGATGCTGTTTAGGGGATCGCCACTAGCAATCATCCATGCTCGCAACAGAAGATCTAACTCTTTCTTTTCCCACTTTGGTGCCATCTTCGTTTTTTTTTTTTTTTTAAAGCCCAGAAGGGGAGTAGAGGATAGAGAGGAAGTGAAAGATAGCGGGAGGTAGAAAAGAAGAAACTCAGAGGGGGGGAATAGGGAAAGAGAGAGGGAGATATGAAGGAAAGAGAGAGTGAGATATGAAGGAAAAAAGAGAGGGTGATAGGAGGAAGAGAGGGAGTGTGGGGTGTTAGAGAGACTGAGGGAGGTAGAGGAGGGGGAGAGAAAGAGAGACAGAGTGAAGGAGAGGAGAAAGAGAGAGAGGATGGGAGGAGAAAGGGAGACAGAGGATGGGAGGAGAAAAAGAGACAGAGGATGGGAGGAGAAAGAGAAAGAGGATGGGGGGGGAGAAAGAGAGACAGAGGATGGGAGGAGAAAGAGAGACAGAGGGAGGGAGAGGATGGGAAGAGAAAGAGGAAGGAACAAGGAAGGATGTGAGAGGAAGGGAGACACGTACTGAGAAGAGGGGGAAATGAAAAGTGTATGAGGGAGAGGTTGAAGTGACAGAAGGAGAGGATGGCGTTGTGAGATGTAATGGAAAGGGAAGAGAACTGAGAAAAGAGGAAGATATGAAAGCGAAGGAGAGAGATGAGAAAAAGGAGTGAGGTATGGAAAGAAGAGGAAGATATGAAAGCGGGGGAGGGAGATGAGAAAAAGAGTAAGATATGGAAGACAGAGAGAGAGAGAGATAGGTGTAAAGAGATAAAGGGAGAGAGAGAGAGAGAGAGAGAGAGAGAGAGAGAGAGAGAGGAAGTGGTACTTATGAAAATGAGTGGGAGGAGGTAACGAAGATGTGTAGGAGAACGAAAAATGAAAATTCGTAATTCTAAATAGGATTTGTAATTCAAAGAGTTGTAGAGATAAAGCGAAGAGAAGAAACGAAACGATAATGAAAAGAAGTGGGGGTCGTAAAGGCTTCTATTTTTAAAGAGTATCAGAGCTAAGTGGTCATTGTAATAAAAGTTAAATGAAAATTAGTGAGAATTCTCAGAAAGTAAACAAGATTATGTTGTAACTCAAATATTGCCTAAGTTAAAAGAAAATAAACAAATAAAAAGGATACTTATTCGTAAAGTTAACATATATATACATATGCATACACACACAACATTATTACGTTCACTTGCCCATGCTCACATGAAAAAGTGAACGTAACATTTTGTGTGTATGGATGTATATATATATATATATACATATATATAGAGGTCACTTTCTTTTGTGTCCTTTCTATCAATATATATATATATATATATATATATATATATATATATATATATATATATATATATATATATATATATATATATATATATATATATATATACATACATACATATATATGCGTGTGTGTGTATATACGCGTACATCACACACACACACACACACATATATATATATATATATATATATATATATATATATATACACATACATACAGAAAACATTACGTTCACTTTTCCATGCTCGTATGGATCAGACAGTGTCTGTTTTACAAATTCTCTCTGGCAGGGTGATCTTTCTGTCACCAACCCTCATCTATTTCCAAGCAAGGCAATATTTTCGATAGCTTGACATGTTTTTCACTGGAGACAGGAAATAAACAACTGCTGATGTATTACGGTGATGTTCGTTTACAACTCTCATGTTGTGTTTAGGCAATGTTAAGTACAAACACACACATACATGTACATACGACCATTATATATAAATAAACATAAAATAATGTGATGTCTATGGGTTAATTTAATTAAGTTTTTCTATAAACGTTGTATGGTGTGACCAATGGAGTTGCTTTTGTTAGTGGTGGTTGTCAGCTGGACTGTCATCACCACGAATACCATCCTAACATACCATGTTCCTCCACAAACCCAAGACCTGTAACTTAAAGGTGGAAGTACAATTGATTAAATCGACCCCCAGTATAAATATTGAACAGATCAATAAATACTAGAGAGTGTATAGAGTTTGTATATGTTAACTAACCTGGGACAGCATGAATGCCACGACATCATAATGTTGACTGAAAGTTATAGAATGAGGTAAGAAAAATATAAGAAATACCAACATTATAGAGTTTAATAATTAATAGTATATTATTTAACGGAAACAAAAGTAATTAGGCCGTTGTAGCCTAATTACATCTATGATTATATAGACATACATATATGGATGCATACATACATGCATACACGCATACATACATACATACATGCATACATACGTACATACATACATACATACATACATGCATGCATACATACATACATACATACATACATACATACATACATACATATATACAATGAATATACACTCCACACAGTAGAACAAATATATATCTTTTCATAAACACGATTCAACTGTAAGACGAGTAGAGGTGATTATAAGACCGGAAGTCAATTCGATTTAAAAAGTAACGCTATGACCTTCAACTGAATACCGACACAGGAAGTTTGCATACAGAGCAACGTGTATTTGCTGCAGTAGGAGCATATGTTGGTTAGTGTTATGTATTCTGTAGAAAACTTTTTAATAAACAGGTTTTGGATGTCAATAAATCTCCACTCTCCTTTTGGTTTATATATGTATACAGACTTGAGTAAGCACAGCAACAAATGTATGGTACAATTTACAACTGTTACAGAGGTAGAATGTCTGAAATCTAGGGGCGGAGAAGGGGTACAGTGATTGTATAGACTCCAGTCTATACAATCACTGCTATTGTATTTTTATTAACTTTGCAATAATGAAAACCAGAGTGAACTTCGGCAGGATTTGAACTCAAAGTATAAAGGGTCATAAATACCACAAGGTATTTTGTCCAAAACTAATAAGACATAAAAAGAAGAGAAGAAAGGGGGAACAGTTTATTAAACCTGGCATGATTTCAACTTAGAACTTAAAGATAACAAACTAAATATTGCAACGGGATGATTCTGTATTTAGCCCAGGGTTAGAGGAAAGAGGAACATTACAACAGAGAAAGAAAAAGAGAGAGAGAGAAAGCGGGAGACAGATAGAAGAGAGTAGAAGAACGATCCATGGTGGAATTATGACAAGATTGATTCGATAAAAACATTGAAAAATTAAAAGAAATATATTTGGATAATTCGCATCCAATGGGGACTTACTTTAGAACTGCCAGATGTAGAGGTGTGTTGCCCTCTTTATTCTTTAGATTAACATCAGGATTAGCTTCTTGAAGTTGTGGAACAGCTTGTTTGTGTCCACTGCGACAGGCCCAGTGTAAAGGTGTGTTACCATATTTAATATCTTTTGCATTGATTTTAAGTGAGGTTCCTCTCTCTTTCTCTCTCTCTCTCTCTTTCTCTGTCTCTCTCTCTGTCTCTCTCTCCCTCCCTCTGCTTCCTTTTCTTATTTGGCTATCCTAGTATCTCCTCCTTAATAAGACGGCTATCTCTGACCTTCTATCATACTCAAATCTCTTGCCTTGCACATGGCCTTTTCTCTTGGTTCCTCTTCCTCTCTCGCTCAGATGTCCTAGTCTTGCAAGCTACTTCCTGACACCCTGCCTACCTGCCTCACATAAAAATCACCTGTGCCGGTGCCATATAAAAAATTCTCTGTACACTCCGTAAATTGGTTGGTGTTCGAAAAGGCGTCCAGTCATACAAACCATGCCAAAACAAGACTGGAGCATGTTTCAGCCCTCGATTTGCCAGTTCTTGACAAACTGTTCAACCCATGCCAGCATGAGAAACGGGCGTTGAATGATAATGACGATATATATCTATATATATATAAATGAGAATGTGTGTATGTCTGTCTGTGTGTGTGTGTGTGTGTGTGTGTGTGAATCCCTAAAACTCGAGAACTACGCAACCAATTTCATTCAAATTTTACACATGCCTTACTTAGGGTTCCAGTTGTGTTTTAGTCAAAACAAATTATTAACTTCTTGCAGAGTTCGAGCACACGGCAACATAATATCTCCTCCACTATTTAAGTATTACGTGTCAAAAGTGAAACAAAAACACTCATGTCAAATACTTTCACTTTAAAAATGAAACTATTCCACTAACTGAAACTATCACATTTCGATACTGTAGTGACAGATACTTTCACAGAGAGAGAAAGAGAGAAAGAGAGAGACAGAAAGAGAGAGACAGAAAGAGAGAGACAGAAAGAGAGAGACAGAAAGAGAGAGAGAGAGAGAGATGAATATGTACACCATTTCGATACTGTAATGACAGATACTTTCAGAGAGAAAGAGAGAAAGAGAGAGAGAAAGAGAGAGAGAGAGAAAGAGAGAGAGAGAGAGAAAGAGAGAGAGAGATGTATATGTTTACATATAGATGTACACGTATATGTATATATATATATATATATATATATATATAGATCTATACATACATGTATATGTATACATATGTGTAGATGTATATATACATATATATATATAGATGTACATGTAATATGTACACATATATACATATATACATGCATACAGATATCTATACATATATACACCCATCACACACACATACACATGCACACAAACACACACATTAGTCATTTGTTTTCTTATCCAAAACTACGTTAAAAGTACTGAATGGATCTTTATGAAATTTGGAAATTATATTCTTTGCATAACGGCCATAACTCCCATGAAAATTCATATATTTTTGATGTTGATGAAATTTTAACCCGAACATAACAGATGAGCATTATTTAGACAATGATGTCACACGTTATCGAGGCTACCATTCTTTCTGGATGTGCAAAAGGGGATGACGTCTTTATTCCAAGAATTCCTCTTACTCCATCAGGAGCAGACATTCCTTTTACATTCAGAAGACTACAATTCCCCCTTCATGTGACTTTTGCCATGTCCATAAACAAATCTCAGGGTCAAACACTGTCTGTAGCTGGTCTTCTCTTGGAAGAGCCCTGCTTCTCACATGGACAACTGTATGTTGGCTGCTCAAGAGTGGGCAGCAAAAAAAAACCTATTTGTATATGCTCCACAAGGGAAAACAAGGAACATAGTTTACAACGAGGTGTTATAATCACAACAGCAAGAAAGCATGTACATGATCACCTTCTTTTACGAAACTTCATTGACTTTCATATATTTATATTGATATACATATATATATACGTTTGTGTGGGTGCGTGTGTGTATATACATCTCTATATATAAAGATGATGCGTAGTCTAGACGGCGTTTTTAGATATCATTATTCTCTTTAACCCGGGCAACGCCGGGTATTTCTGCTAGTATTATATATATGTGTGTGTGTGTGTGTGTGTGTATTTATATATATGTAACTCTATACATATATCTATATATGTCTATATATGTATGTCTATATCTATCAATATATATATATATATCTATACACATATATCTGTGCAATGGCCCAGCGGTTAGGGCAGCGGACTCGCGGTCGGGGGATTGCAGTTTCGATTTCCAGACCGGGCATTTTGAGTATTTATTCAGCGCACGAAGCTCCAGCTGGAGTGGGGTGGCGACCCCTGTTGCACTATTTCGCCCCAACTTTCTCTCACTCTTTCTTCCTGTTTCTCGATAATGCTGCGATGGACTGGCGTCCCGTCCAGCTGTGGTGGTGGGGTGGACATACACCATAGAAACCGGGAAATGGGCTCATGAGCCTGGCTAGGCTCTAAAAGGGCGCATAAAAATAACAAGAAAAGCATATACACACACACACACACACACACACACACACACACACACACACACACACACACACACACACACACATATATATATATATATATATATATATACACGTCCAGTCTCTGTACACAACAAGTGTAAAAACCTATCTGTGACTGACCTCTACAGACTCCTATACGCACCCTTACACTATTTCCAGGAGTACCTCACGATGATCAGATCTTGCCTCCTGCAATGTAACCCAGCAAATATTCTGATGATGGGCGACTTCAAACTACCCTCTGTAGACAGGTCCACTAATATTGTTAAACCTTGAACCTCAAGCTCAGGCAAAGCACCAGTGGAGTTACTTTTTAAATTTATGGATAATTTTTCCTATCACAGCTCGTCCATGAAGCAACCAGAAACAACCAAATTGCCTTGGATCTAGTTCCAGGCAACCATGCTTACACTATTCATAACATCACTTTGGAAAAAACCCTCCTGTCTGATCATGACACAGTACGCTGTATACTCAATAGTCAACATCCAAAAATTTAGCATAAATCACTAAGTGCAGTGCACCCGTCTGATAACATGAATTTACGCAAGTCAACCTGGAGTGCGATCACCCAAGACTTATCGCAAGTGGACTGGTCCTTCACTCTTGCTTCCTCGAATACCACAACAAACACAAACGCATGGCAACGGTTTGAGGACACAGTCACCCCCATATGCTCAAAACACACATCATCTCGGCTCATAAACAACAGTAAATGCAGGATTCCAAAACAGAGAAAATCTCTCACCAGGAGAATAAAAAGAATAAACCCCAAAATCAATACTCTAAAATACAACTATCAGCAGCACCCCAAATCAAGAATATTAAGATCCTTGGAATGAAGGATGCAACAGCTGCTGGACTGTATAAGAACTCTTATAAACAACCAAGCCTGGGCTTTTAAAAACAACAAAGTAATGCTAAGGTCTTTTACTCCTTTGCAAAAACACATAGGGCCACAGTTCCCTATATCGGCCCACTGGTTGATGGAAACTGCATCCTTCACAGTGATGCTAAAAATATGGCTGAGATCCTGCAAAGTCAATACTGCTCTGTCTTCAGTGACTCTGATTCAGTTGACTCAAGCAGCTTTGTTTCTTTGAGTCCTCAACATGTCCTTTCCGACATAACCTTCGACGCCACTGATATCCTAGCAGCTATAAAAGAAATCAAACCTGATTCAGCAGTGGGTCCAGACAGGTTCCTTACAAGAGTTCTGAAGGAATGAAGACAGCAACTTGCAGCTCCTCTTGCAAATCTTTGGAAGAAATCACTTGATGCTGGTTTTATCTCTCAAAACCTTCTCTCCCAGTCAGTCGTTCCTATCTTTAAAAAAGGGAGATAAATCGCTCCCAGTAAACTACCCTCCAATCTCACTAACCTCACATATCATCAAAGTATTTGAGAGAGTGTTGAGATCAAGAATAACAGCCTTCCTAGAACAGAATCATCTCCTAAATTGCAACCAGCATAGCTTTCATGGTGGGAGGGACTATCTAACACAGCTCCTCCACCACTTTGATGACATCTTAAATGCACTGAGGGCTCCAACGCGGATGTTATATACCTTGATTTCAGTAAGGCCTTTGATAGAGTCGACCACACTATATAGTTAAGGAAACTATCCAACGCTCGAGTTGATGCAAAGCTACTTCATTGGATTAGGTATTTCATAAGAAACATAATCCAGCATGTTGTAGTTGCTGGCATCCATTCAAGACCAGCAAAAGTCATCAGCGGAGTCTCACAGGGTACTGAGCGGGGTCCACTTCTTTTTATTGTCTATATCAATGACATTGTAGATTCGATTGAACATAGCACCATAAAAGTATTTACAGATGCAGACGACTTTAAGCTCTAGAAAGTCATTAATGGAGCATAAGATCGAACGATCCTACAAACGGACCTATGCACAGTAACCCAGTGGGCACAAAAAAACATAATGCAGTTGAACGAAGAAAAATCTGAGCTCAACCACTTTGAAAGAGGGAGTACACTCAAACAACCATACTGTCAGGAGACCTACTTGAACCTTAGCTGGAGTGTGCACATCAACACAAAATGTAGTTGTTGCCTGCAGAATGTGCTCGTGGATTCTCAAAACTTACCAATCTAGGGATCATGAAACCATCATCCGTCCCTTCTCCACATTCACCGGGCCCCACCTCGAATACTGCTGCATATTATGGTCCCCATGCAAAAAAAAAACAAGACATAATGTGGATCGAAGTGCCACAAAAGTCAATCACAAAAAAATAAATAGCAAGATAGGACTTGATTACTGGGCTTGACTTAAACTGCTGAAGCTCTATTCTCTGAATGACACATTATTTGCACCATGTGGAAAATATTCCACCAATATTATCCAAATGATATCGGGATTATGTTTACAATTCACCCCCGTGCAATGCGTCCCCTACAAAGGTCGAGATCACATCACTAAAGAACATGGCGACACAATTTCTTCACTGCAAATGGTCCTGTACTTTTCAATGGTATCCCGAAAGAAATTAAAGTAGAAAAAGACCCCAGATCTTTAAAACGGTACCGGGACAAATCCCCCCACGAAATACCAGATAAACCATCTACACCTGGATACGTCTCAAGCAACAACATGTGGCCATGGTGTCCCGAGATAATTAATTAAAAGACTTTTCTAGGTGGTGTTCTTGAACTAGTCATGGCCTGGACCAATAATGGCCAAATCCAATGTAAGTTATTAATTTTTTCTATATATATATATATATATATATATATATATATATATATATATATATATATATATATATATATGGGAGAATATACAAAAAATAACAACAGACGAGGACAGGTGGTGTAAATAACAAAAGTATATATTAGTATGACGCTCGGGAATACGGAAAGTCTTTGACGTTTCGAGCTACGCTCTTCAACAGAAAGAATACGGAGACAAGGAGAAAAACACGGAGAAAAAAAATTGAATAGTGTTCAGTCAACGGTCAATCATGAAAGAAGGTTTGAAAATGCACTTATTTTAAAGATATTTATTTACTTAACCGGTTTCACCTTTTTAGAAAAAGATTATCAAAAGTCTTTGAGAATAATAAAAAAATGTTAAAAAACAGTTCGAGTATTAAAATGCTTGATATATTGTGAGTGAGGGAGCAAACCACTCCCCTCCAGCATGACAAGGCCAGAAGAACAGGCTGGTTTCTGGGTGCTTACCTGTCCTCAGTATGTGATGCCTGCTAGAGATAGCAGTTATTCATCCCCACTATTAATATACAAAGAAACAAGTGACAATATGTGTACATGTATAAATAAACACATATATAATATATCAGGTCATCATATCAGTTCTGTGATTTTGAATAAAGAAAACAAGTGATCAAATGTTATATTTAATTGGAATTTAGTCATCAATGTACTTTCCTTGATTATCTATGACTTCCTTCCATCTGTTTACAAGCTTTTAAATCCCATCAATGTGAAACTCTTTTGGTTTCAAAAAGAAGAACTCTGAAATGTCAGTTTCGACCTCCTCCTGGCTTGCGAAAGTTATGTCTCCCAATGATTCTGTAAACTCTGAAACAAATGGTAGTTTGAAGGAGCAAGGTCGGGAGAATAAGGTGGATGAGGAAATTTTTTGCAACTAAACTCTTCGATCTTCTGTGATGTTATCTTTGCAGTGTGAGGTCGCACATTTTCCTGATGAAACATCACTCCTTTTCGATTCATTAAAGCGAGTCTTTTTTCTTCAAAGCTTGGTTCAAATACTCTAATTGCTAGCAGTAGACTTGAGACTTGAGCATTGATTGTTGCATTAGGTGGTAACAATTCAAAGTGAATTACTCCTTTGCAATCCCACCATATAGAGAGAACCTTTTTCCTATGAAGTTCTCTTCTCGGTTGTAGTTGAGCTTTTACCCTTTTACCAAGCCACTGTTTTAACAAGTCTATCCAAAAAGTCACAATTCTATCCAAAAAGTGTGAAATGAGTTCACAAAAATAGAGAGAAGAGCAGATGTCAACTCGGGATTTGCGGTTGCATTCGGACAATTCATGAGGCACCCATTTTCCAAATTTAAGAAATTTCCAAGTCGTTGAAGATGATGATGAACAGTTGTATGGTTTCAACTAAGCTTTATTGCCAATTCTTCAACTGATAATGCAGAAGTTTCTTCAAATAATGCCTCATCTTATCATCAAACTCAACTGGACGTCCTGTTCGTTCTTCCTCTTCAAGGCTGAAATTTCCACTTCTGAATTTTGCAAACCATCTTCTGCAAGTTCTTTCATTCAAGCATTCTTTCCCATAAATTGATTGTATATTTCGAGTCGCTTCGGCTGCAGAGTTTCCTTTTTTGTACTCATAAAGGATTAAATGCTCTTTGGAAACTTCCATGTTAGGAAGGGTTTTAATCAAAAAAATTTTAATTCTATTATTCTATAAAATAATATTTAATTAGTTTAAATGTACACAAATGCATAAAAATAAGTTTTAATTAAACATTCTAAAATACAATTAAATTTCATTCAATTTTAAAAAGGTAAAATCGGACAGAACTTATGGGATGACCTGATAGCCAAAATTGCAAAGATAATCTGGATCTCGACTGAAGAGAGAAAACTCCGAATGACATGTCCGTGTTTTCTTTGCATCGTCTCTCTGTATGTTTAGTCCCTTTCTTGTATCACGTAACTGTTTGGATGTTTTGCGTTCTTGTCCCATTCTGTATTATATATGTAGTGTACATTTAAACACATAAGCGGTATCCATCATAGGATTCCCTCACGCTAGAAAGAACAGCTAAATTCCAAACCACTATTAATTGATAAGATTTCGAAAGGAATGAAAAATAAAAACATTTACTATCTAGCTTCTGAACCATTGGTTTCTGACTTCTATTAGCAAATAAATTAATTTGCTAGGTGAAGTCTTCATCATAGATTAAACATATATACACGAGGCAATCCAGCATATGCCCTATGCTTATACATTCTAATTTTTCAAATCTACCGCGCAAGCGGTATATATATATCTTATGTCAGGTCACTCTTGAGTGCTACGGGTAACATGTAATCCAGTGCAACCTATCGCATGGTCGGGTCGTCGGCGACTAATCTCGCAACCCTACCAGGTTTGCTTGGTGCGGAGGGTGTTGTTGGACACACTGCGGGATGAAAAATAAGACCTGTCAAAGGGCGGATGAACAGTCAACGGCCATCCAACAAAATGTCTGTAAATATGTATATATCTTTTTTATGTGCATATATGTATAATTTTATATATATATATATATATATATATTATTTTATATCTTGTATTTGCATATGTTTTACTTTCCTTTATACAATATTATTTATATGTAATTCTTTATTCACACATCATATCTTTAAAATTTTTTTGTATATATATATGTATATTTTTACTTTTATATATGTATTTATATGTATTGCATATCTTTTATGCTTTTATATTTATATATAATTTTTATTTACATTTTCAAATCACATATCTTACCTTTCTTTTTTTATGAATGAGCTACTCCGAGTCGGTCACCGGAGTGATATTTGATCACTTTATAAACTGTCTGAGTATCGGTTCGGTGTCTGGAATGGGATAGCTTACCTCATGGGCAGGTAGAAGCTCTTTACCCTTGGTTGGTAATCTACACAGAAGAATGAAATCTCCGAAATAAAACCTGAGGCTTTGGAACTTCCTGGTATTGTCAATTTTTCATGTCACACCAGGGAACGTCTACTTTGGCCAATAGGTGGGGTAGTGCAGTGCAAGCTACGTCCTCCGAAAATTATTCATCTTCACAGGTACTTCCTGTAGTCCAAATCTTGGTAAAATCATTCAATTGGTTGGTTGGCAGAAACCTAAAAATGCAGTTGTAACTTACTCTAGAATGTCTCAAACAGATTCAGTAAATGGCAAAAAAGGCTTGGGAAGGTCAGGAGAGCAGGTACGGCTCGGCAGGTGTCCCAGTGTATCACAGGCTGGACTCGGTCGTAATCCTGCCACTGTGGCCAAACAATCTTCAAGAAAAAGTAAAAATAAACACCCTTTGAATTTTGGTTGTTTGAATGTGTGCACGCTTCTTAATGATATCAACAAGAGGTCAGGAAGGCGTACTGTGATCTCAAGGAATATTCCCTTGACATAGTTGTGCTCTCTGAAACTCATCTCTCTGATGAAGGTCAAGTAAATGAACCTACTTATAGACATACTACTTTTAGAGAGGCCTACCAAAGGGTCACCGTAGAGAATCTGGTGTTGGGTTTGCTCTCAAGAATACATTAGTATCCTCCATTGCAGAGCTTCCGAGTGGTATATCTGAGCGGATCATGTCATGCCGTATTAAACTGACGAAAGATAGATTTCTTACCGTTGGCAGTATTTATGCACCAACAATGTCCCATTCCAATGAAACTGTAGGACAGTTTTTCACGATCTAGCTTGATTATTGAGGAAAGTACCAATTTTTGACAAGTTGGTCATACCAGGAGATTTCACTGCAAGAGTTGGAAAAGACTGTTTCATGGCCTGTTTTAGGCCGATATGGGATTAGAAAATGTAATAAAAATGGAGTATCCCTTTTGACGTTTTGTACTGAGAATATTCTGTTTGTCACCAACACTCTGTTTAAGCAGAAAAATAAATATAAAACCACCTGGATGCACCCACCCAAGATCTAAGCACTGGCATCTGGTAGATTATATTCTGATCAGGACACGTGATACGAAAGACGTTTCTAGTGTTCGTGTTATGAGAGAGACAGAGAGCTGGACTGATCATCATCTAGTGAATGGTAAAATAGATTTTTCTATAATGCCTAAAAATTGAGAGTCTGGTCCTAAGGTACCCAAAAAGTTAAATGTTGCAAACTTTAAATTTTCAAGCAAGTTGAAAAGGTTCCACAATGCTATAGAAACTATCAATCTTGACCGAAACAATCTATGTGAAAATTTCAAAACAAAAGTATTTCAGGCTGCAGGTTCGTCAGTGGAATTTAAATCTCATAAATCCAGTGACTGGTTCTCAGATAGATCAGCAGAAATTCATGATCTACTTTTAGAAAAACAAGACTTAGGCAGGCAATACACTTCTTTCTCAGTCCATGAACTCCAACTCAAACGAAGCTTACAGAAAACTGAAAAGGAAAGTGCAGTCTGATCTAGAGAAAATTCAACAGATATGGTGGAATGATAGAGCAAAACGGGTACAAGAAGCAGCTGATAGAAATGATGCCAAGAGTTTGTACTCATTTGTTAAGGAGATATATGGCCCTAGGTTTTCCTCAGTAGCTCCAGTGAGAACAGCAAATAGACGTTTTCTTCTGACTGACACCGTTTCTATTCATACGCGTTGGGTAGAATATTTTTCTGCACTTTTGAATAAACCATCATCCATTGACATGAGGACAATAGAAAAAATTGAACACCTTCCAGTTATAGAAGAGATGGCACTTGAACCAACTCTGACATTTATTTAGCAGTAAATAAGCTGAATAACAATAAGTCTCCAGGGTCTGATGGAATCTGTGCAGAAGTCTTGAAATATGATGGTGACAAAATATTTGAAATATATTTTGTCATTGTTGGAGAACAGAGAAAGTGCCTCAAGACTGGAATGATGCCATTTTAGTCTCCTTGTATAAATCGGGGTCAAAGCATCTGTGGGGTAATTTTCGTGGGATTTCGCTTTTGTTTGTGGTTGGAAAGGTACTTGCCCGCATTTTGTTAGAACGTTTAAATACCTTTATAGTTCCAAATATAGTGTCTGAGTTTCAGTGTGGTTTTCGTTCCTCCAGGGGCACGGCTGATTGTATCTTTACCGTCAGACAATTACAAGAAAAGTGCATTGAAGAGAATCTTGCTCTATACCATTGCTTTGTTGATTTGAGAAAAGCATTCGATGCTGTTAATCGAAATGCTCTGTGGCTAATTCCAAGGAAAATAGGGCTTTGTATTAAGATATGAAGGCTAGCGTTAATTTTGGTGCTAGGCTCTCTGAATCTTTTGCTGTGGAAAATGGAGTAAAGCAAGGAGACCTTGATACACTCACTCTCTTTGCAATATACTTTACTGTTGTGTTGTCACACGCTTTTCAAAACTCTGAGGAGAGTAGTTACATAAAATATCGAACAACAGGGAATGTTTTTAATCTGACCAGACTGAAATTCAAATCGAACGGTTTTGCTTCACTCATTAGGAAACTTTTGTACGCTGAAGATTTCATTCTGAAACATGTCTGCAATCTCTTGTATCTGCATTTGACTCAGCTTGTGATGGTTTTGGCTTGACCATCAACTTGAAAAAAATAGCGTTAATACATCAACCTGCGTGTGTTGTTGTTAGTAACCCCACTAAAATGCATGTTAAGGGAAAGTTACTTGAGATTGTAGATTCGTTCGTCTACCTTGGAAGCTCTGTTCAAAATGATGGAAAACATGATACAGAAATACACCTGCGAATTCAAAGGGGAGAAAATACATTTGGTGGCTTGGAGTCACGCATTTGGTGCCAGCGACATATAAATAGGAATACAAAACTGGCTCTTTACAAATCATTTGTCTTGCCATCCTTGTTGTATTCCTGTGAAACTTGGACGTGTTATGAAAGACATTTTAATTTGCTAGAAAAATTCCACTTAAAATGCCTTCATTGCATTCTAAAAATTAAATGGAGTTCTTTTACTCCAAACACAGATGTCCTTGCATCTGCAGGCATCACCTCAATTAAAGCTATGATTTTGAGGAACCAATTGAAATGGTGTGGCCATATTGTTCGAATGACAGATAAACGCATGCCACAACAGCTGTTTCATGGTGAGTTTGCAGAGGGGAAACACTATCGGCATAAATCTAAGAAACAAAGGTTTAAGGACGGCATAAAGACTATCATGAAGTAACTTGGAATGGTTCCAGAAGATATAGAAGCCCTTGCTTCGGATGGAGTTAGATGGCGAACAAAGGTGTGGAGTGGAGTGAAAGCATTTGAAGAGGCCAGGATAACACAAGTAAGACTGAAAAGAGATCTAAGGAAGAATGTAACGATCGAGAAGGTGAATGGCAATGACCTTTCTGTGTGTACAGTCTGTGACAGACCATGTCTGCGATAGACGATGTCTGCCTTTGGCTGGCCTCAAATCGTATCTGCGAAAGCATGGAATACGAACCTCCACCAACTATTCCGACTATATGTCTGTACACACATTTGAATGCAGTGTATGCTAGAAGATTTTCAAATCCAACCGAGGCCTCAAAAGACATGTTAAGATCTACAAAGAGCAGAACTTATCTGCAGGTATTGGTGGTCAAAATCAGAGGTGCACTTTATGTGAGTGTCTTTTAAGAACATTGTGTGGTTTAAAAAGTCACACCAGACGCCATGATGGTGCTAACGTGGAGGTACAGGAAGTGGTCAAACTCTGTATAAGGAATAGAAAACTACCATATGTATATATATATATATATATATATATATATATATATATATATATATATATATATATATATATATATATACATATATATACATATAAATCCTTGTATCCCTGTCTGTTCCCAATACACTCTCAAACGGCTCAACCAAATCAGATCAAATTTTACACGGTAATAATATGATGCCCCATGAGTGTCAACATGTAATTTTTTGGGATTAAAACAATGAAACATTAGCACTGGTTCCGTATTATTTCTCAAAACTAGAAGAATAAATGTGAAACTTTCGAC
Source organism: Octopus bimaculoides (assembly GCF_046866305.1). NCBI lineage: Eukaryota > Metazoa > Mollusca > Cephalopoda > Octopoda > Octopodidae > Octopus > Octopus bimaculoides. The sequence continues at coordinate 3,391,923 of NC_142957.1, read as the reverse complement.
GGAGTAAGTTAAAACTAGTTTCACTTTTAATACTTTTACGTGTAATACTTTCACTTTTAATAATTTCACTTTTAATCTTCGAGTGTTGAGACATAACACGGAACCAGTGCCAATGTTTCATTGTTTTAATCCCCCAAAATCTCATCTTGACACTCATGGGGTCTCATTATTTTAGTCTCCTTCTACCCAATTCTCTCACAAGGCTTTGGTCGGCCAGAGGCTATAGTAGAAAAAACTTGCCCAAGGTTCCGCGCATGGTTACTGGTTCAGTCCCACTACGTGGTACCTTGGGCAAGTGCATTCCACTATAGCCTCGGGCCGATCAAAGCTTTGTGAATGAATGGATTTGGTAGACGGAAACTGTAAGAAGCCCGTCGTATATATGTATATATATATATGTATGTGATATATGTCTGTCTATGTTTGAGAACCCCCCACCACCAACATGGCTTGAAAACCGATGTCGTCGTAACTTAGCGATTTGGCAAAAAAGACCTATAGAATAAGTACTAGGCTTACAAAGAATACGTCCTGGGGTCGATTTGTTCGACTAAAGGCGATGCTCCCGCATGGCCACAGTCAGATGACTGAAACAAGTAAAAGGGTGTATATATATATATATATATATATATATATATATATATAAATCTTAATATGATTATATTTTATAAATATTTACACACACACACACACATATATATATATATATATATAAACATAATATAAATATGATATATATATATGTGTGTGTGTGTGTGTGTGTGTGTGTGTATACGTTTGCATACACACACACATGTATGTATATACATATACAAACATAACGGCGACGCCCTGGCATGATGACAGCTCACAAGCTGAGACTAGTTAGAGTTGAAGTGTTATACGTATACACACATATACATATAAATACACACACACGCATGTATGCATATGTATTTATATGCATCCTCATCCTGTTAGAAAATGCACACAAACAAGACACAGGATATAAAAGCAGAATGAAACACTCCCAGCAACATTCCAATGAGAGGCTGTATTGGTTGATAATATTGACGTCCTACTTAAGAAAAATGTCTAATTAGCTAAATGAGGTCAACCGGATTATTGTTATTATTTGACTCTTTTAAGGCAGAATCGTTAACACGCCGGGCGAAACGCTCACCGGTATATCGCCCGTCACTACGGTCTGAGTTCAAATTCTGCCCAGGTCGACTTTGCCTTTCATCCTTTTGGGGTCGATAAAATCGATACCAGTTGAACGATGGGGTCGATGTAATCAATGTACCTCGTCCTCCTCAATTGCTGGCCTTGTGTCAAAATTTAAACGCTCAGTGGTATATCGCCCGTCACTACGTTCTGAGTTCAAATCCTATCCAGGTCGACTTTGCCTTTCTTCCTTTTGGGGTCTATAAAATGGATACCAGTTGAACGCCGGGGTCGATGTAATCAACTTACCGCCTCTTCCTCAATTGCTGGCCTTGTGCCAAAATTTGAAATCGATATTATTATATTGTTTTGGACTCATGATCGTAAGATTGTGGTTTCAATTCCAGGTCCGTGTCTGAGCTAAGCACTTCAATTCCCATTGCTCCAGACTCCAGTACACTCAGCCAGCAAAAGTGAGTAATCGTGTTACAGACCGGTACCCCATCCAGGGGTGTGTATATATGTGTCACAAAAACCAAAAAATCGGGAAGCCAAGACCCATGAGTCTATATGATACGAGAAGGGCTTTTAACCATTATATCCTATTATATTCTTTATTGCATTATGTGTTTCAACCCAAAATCTGTGGCTATGCAGGGGCTATGCTAGTGTCATCACTTTTGAAAAGGCAATTTTCCTATGACTGGTTTCATCTGGAGTCTGAAGGTCAAGGTGATTCTTAAAAACATCTTCAACCCTTTCATATATATCTCTTAGGGGTTCTAGCAAGATCTTAAATAGCCATGATTCTTTGAATCCCAAGCAGTTGTGGTAGCTGATCGTCATTCTAAACTGGACCAATGGGACCTTTGGAACAGCGCAGTGGTTTCCTGTTTGGGAGCTGGTATCAAGTGAGGTAGTGGAACCACTGGCAGACTATCCAAGAATGTATGTTTCCAATGCGGTAGATACAGTGGAGCAGGTCATATGAATACACCAGTAATTGAGTCCCTTAAATGTTTGGTTTGGCTCATTAGAAGGCGTTGATCGTTTTTGTTACTAAAGAGATGTGATTAGCAAGGGAAGCGGCTGCTCTGAATGTAGGGTAGCCAAAGTAAGAAACAGGGAGCTACTATCGTTCCCGCAAGTGAAAGGTAAATTATATGACGCGTGTTGTAGAACTGAAATGCTGTATGAGAGTGAGACAATGGCTTTGACAGCAGAGGACAGGAGAAGATTGGAAAGAAATGAAGCGAGTATGCTTCTTCATTGCGGGTGCAATGTAAACAGGCGTAAACGTCATAGAGTAAAGGTATTGAAAGACTAGGAATAAGAGGAATTAGATGTGTCCAAAGGAGAAGACTGTGCTGGTACGGACACGTGTTGTGTATGGAGGTGGACAGCTGTACAAAAGGATACCGATCCCTAAACATGGTTGGAGTTTGTGAACAAGAAAAACATTAACTTGTATTCTTTTAATTCTTTTAATTATTAGTCTAATTTAGATATTCAAGATTTCAACTGATTTTTAAAAGAAAATATCACTAGATACAAGGGTATGGGAACTGCATCGCTGTGCTCCGTTTCTTAACCACCCCTATCAAAGATGTTTGATACGTTCCAGTGATAACTATAATTATTCGTCCTGCTTTGTAATATGACATCACATATTCATATGCGGGTATGTATGTATGTATGTATGTATGTATGTGTGCAAGTGTATGTTGAATTCTACAAAGGTGGCAGACATCGATGTTACAGCTTTGATTTGTGATGCAAAGAATTTAACATTCAGAGGAAGCAAGTTCAGGAAACGTGCCAACCACTTGATAGCCTATTGATCTTGAAGGAAGACAAGTTAAAGGGTTGTGAATGTGAAATTCCTTCCGTTGTGAAGGATTTACAACCCAACATAAGATATTGGTTACTGCATATGTATTCAGGCATGGATGGCTGCTGTTTAGTCAACATCAGTGACTTCTTTTATAGCCTGTCACCCCTTTAATACCAATGCCACTTACCATTCTCTCTTTGTCTCACTGTCTCTCTGTTTCTCTCTCTCTCTCTCCCTCTCTTTCTCTCTCTCTCTCTCTCTCTCTCTCTCTCTCTCTCTCTCTCTTTCTCTCTCACTGATCTGTCTATTACCCACGCCAGTCACTCACGGGCATTTCACCAGTCTTTATCTCTCTTACACTTGTTTTCTACACCCCAACCGCTATCACTTACATACTCCCTCCATTTATCTTTTGCACTGAGCACTGCTGTTACTATGGTTACGGATAATATATATATATATATATATATATAGCTGATGAAGGAAAATGTTCTCTATGTGGCTTGTGTGTTTTCTGTACTCTGATTATCATTATTTTCTTGTCTACATTTTGTTTGCAATGTCCTGTACCCAGATATGCACCTATACATACAGGTGGATGTCGGTATGTACATACCTGTACGTATATATGCATACACTCATTTATTATTTGTTTTTACACGACCGAACGCCAGCGTCACCAATTTTGTAAGTAGTTATTTCAACTTTATATTTTCTGACGCTACTCTATCTCTTTCCCTATCACTTTTTCCCCCTCTCGTTCTTCCTCTGTTACTACTACGTATCTCTCTTTACCCCTCTCGTTCTTCCTCTGTTACTACTACGTATCTCTCTTTACCCCTCTCGTTCTTCCGCTTTTACTACTACGTATCTCTTTTTCCCCCCTCGTACTTCCTCTCTTCCTCTTTTCCTCTCGTTGCTCACCTATTCTTCTACTTCCTCCCTTCGTTTCTCCCTCAACCACTCTCTCTTTCTCTCTCCCTTACACCGGCATGGTCACATGCTTCCGGTCACTAATCCTTTTCTTCCTTGGCTATCGCCGAGCAAACACGCGAACTTACTTCGTCCCCACTTTCAAGTTCGTGCCTCACAGCGTTCATACACATATAATTTTTCCCGTCTGGCCGTATAGCCTTTTCCGTTTGTTTTCCTGTCTAGTTTTTTGTCCGCCACTATATTCCTCCATGGCACAGGTTTAATTTGTGTATACAAATTTAATTTGGGGTCCATGGGAAGAGCCGTTTTAACGATGCGTCCTACCCAGCTCTTCGAAACGCCGGTGTTAAAACGGGGGTAGCTGATGAAGGAAAATGTTCTCTATGTGGCTTGTGTGTTTTCTGTACTCTGATTATCATTATTTTCTTGTCTACGTTTTATTTGCAATGTCCTGTACCCAGATATGCACCTATACATACAGGTGGATGTCGGTATGCACATACCTGTACGTATATATGCATACACTCATTTATTATTTGTTTATATATATAGATAGATAGATTTCTTTTATTAGACACACAGGTCTCAATATACAGGGGACAATACAATGTAGAAGTTTTTCTTAAAAAAAAAATGTTTTTGTTAATAAAGTCGAAAATTTCGAAAAGTGAAATTTAAAAAAATGTTAATGTTCGTATTAACAAAAACAGGTAAGGTTATCCGTGGGAAGAAAAAACCTACGAAAAAAGACCACGGAGACCTTGGACATTGGATGGGCGTCACTGTCCAAGAGCAACGTCCCTACTCTCTTTCTCTCCTTTTCTTTTACAGGGTTATGCTTAGATTGGATCCGTCATTCACACGGACCATTCTTGCTACATTCACCCACTTTTTATCGAAACATTTACTCGACAACACTTCCCTCTCTACTCTAATCTTCCTTTTCAAGTGGTACTTGAAAAAGTTAATTAGAGGTTGGCCAGGAAGGAGAGTATTCGTCTCTAGTCCTTTCATTCTGGTACACCATATACACTCTTTAGCCATAGCCAACAAGGTGATGAATACCGCTGTGCCTTCCCGGTTAAAGGAAGGTGGCGGGACAATATTCACAATGGACTCAGTCGACAGAACGGTCGGCTCTACAAGTGACAGCAGTCGTTCGACATAGTCTCACAGATTCCATACATGAGGACATAGTTCCACGAGGGCATGCAGGATGGTCTGGTCGTCCTGCCAACACCTCCTACAGGTCGGACCGGCGGCATGTCTCGATCCGTGTCTGTAGAACTTATCCCGAACGGGTAGTGCTTCTCAATAACACTGCCAGGCCAGTGATCTCTGGAAGTTGTCCATAGGCCCCGGCCCGAAAGTGGTCCTGAAGAGACGGGTCAGATATTCCCGGTCGACGCCCAGATTCGCGCCGAGAACGTCGTCAGACCTCCCCTCCACTAAACCTCTATAGAACGCCTTGGTGGAACTCATGTTGGCCAGTGTGGAACCCCCCGGACGGCAGAGCTGCTCCAAAGCACTGCGACACTCGCGATGCCACTGTCCAAGCCTCGGTTTCCGCCTTATCCTTGACTGCAGTTCGGTCAGAGAGACCAGCTGCGGAAGGGCGTGCCTAACGAAGGGCGACCACACCTGCTCACCGTCATCCAGGAAGCGCTGGAGATGTCGCAGCCTCAGCGCATGTCTGCGCATCATCAACCACGGCATGCCCAGTCCCCCGTTGAGCGGCTGCTGACAGCAAATGGATCGTCTCACCATCGGAACGCCTCCCTTCCACAGAAAGCGGAAGAGTATGCGCTCCAGTTTCTTGATGGTATGGTCGGGACAAGGAACGACCTGTCAGGCGATAACAGATGACGGACGCGATATACGCGTTCGCCACCTCTGCCAGGCCTTTTAGGGGCAGCTTCATCTCGGCCCACAATCGGGAGAGAGTCACCACACTACTCGTTATCTCGTCCCAGTTCTTCTCCATTTGGAGGTCCGGTCCGAACCAGAACCCGAGCAACTTAACCGGTCCGTCGGTCCAGCGTCCCACGACGGTGGACGACGGCATGGGCTTGTCTCTCCAGGTGCCGAGACGCAAACCCATCGACTTCTCCGGGTTAATTTTTGCTCCCGTCACCGCTTCGTATTCACGTAGCGTCTCGCCGACCAGCTGGATGTGCTGTTCGCTCGACACTATGACGGTGATGTCGTCCGCGTACGCAGACACGCTCCGCCCACAACCCAGTTCTCGCGGGATGCCCCTCAAAGTCGCCAGCTTCCGCAGTAGTGGCTCGAGAGTGAGCACATACAGAATTGACGACAGTGGACAGCCCTGTCTAACCGAACGCGTTATGTCAAAGGGTTTCGACAGGTGGGCGTTCACTCTTACCACAGATCGGATGCCGCTGTACATTGCAGCGATCCAACCGCAGAGGACCGGACCGAAACCCTGCTCTTAGAACAGCCGCCAAGTAGCGAATGTCCACCTGACCGAATGCCTTACTTTGACCTAAATTTATTAACGCCCCACCCATGCCGAGTTCCTTAACTACCCTGTCCATGATATAGCGTATTAGGTGGAGGTTGTCATGGATGCTTCTGCCAGGCACGCCGCACGTCTGCGCCATGTCGACCAGTTTGCCGATGACAAGCGCCAACCTATCGGCTAGCACCTTGGCCAAAATTTTCAAATCTGCGTTAAGCAGACTGATGGGCCTGAAGTTTTCTAAGACGTCCCCCTTGTTTGAGTGCTTCTTTAGCAATGTTACCGCACCTCGGCTCACAAAACTGGGAATGCTCCCGTTTTGCTGCCAGTTGCATTACACACTTGCCAAGACGTCCCCAAACAAGTCCGGCATATGACAATAAAATTCGTAGGGCAGACCATCCAAGCCAGGCGACTTGTCTATTGCACAGCCCGCCATCGCGTCCCGTACGTCCGCAGCTGTGATGGGTCATTCGCAACACTATGCCTCGCCCGTCGACAGCCGTGGCAGGGCGTGCAGGTAGGCACTGAAGTCGACCTGACGCTCGTCCTCACTATCGGCCGCTCCGAACAGTCGGGCAAAGTGCTGCTGAAAGGCCTCGCACATCCTCTCTTGCTCGAGTAAATTCTGCCCCCGTCGATCGGTCAGAGACCGGACAGTGACCCGGTTGCCGCGCTGTGCTTCTGCTACCCGAGCTTCCCTAGCCGCTTCGAGTCCCTCGTTCCTAAGAGCACGCATCCTAGCTCTGACAACGCAACCTTCGTGCTTGGCATTGAGATGTTGGTTGAGGGCCAATCTCGCCGTTAACACGTTAGTCGCAATGCCACTCCTAAGTGCCTCGTCTAATTTCATGACTAGCTCTCCCTCTATTCCGGTCTAACGCTTGTGCTTTGCTATATTTTATAGATTCTGTCTTAATTGCCCGTTTCAGTGAAAACCACCATCAGTTGTTGACGATGGCTCCCGTCAACGCTCTCTTAACTAACGTGCTAATCCGGTCCCTGTAAACCTTTCGCGCCGGGAATGACGCGTTCAGTTTCCAGTAACCGGGACCCTGTCTATGGAACCTATTTAAGTCAAGCGTACACGACACAAATTTGAAAACGTCTGATTAGATCTTTGAGGCTTTTGCACCCCCTTCTAGAGCTATCTAAGTCCACGTAGTCCACGTAGTCCACGTAGTCTACGTGCGTGTCTAAGGTTGCGTTCCAATCCCCTACTAACAGTAAAGGTCGAGACGTTCCCAGAAACACCTCTAGACGGAAAAAATCCGACCTACCCGTAGACCGCTATTAAACGAAAAGCACACCCATTGCTGCTGTTGGCGTCCAAAACCACGACACTCCCTTCTGGGTCCGTGAATATTATCTTTAATTGGAGATCTAGGCACTTCCAAAAGAGGACCGCGGTAAGCACGAAGAAAAATAAATATCGAACTGTCCACCGAACATGTGCTGGAGGGACCGCGGGTTGGAAAGTCTTGTCTCCAAGATGGCAATGATATCGACACCTAGTACTTTCACGTCGTTCAACAGGTACCCTTGTTTCTAAGGGCTTGCTAAACGACGGACATTCACACTACCCAAGGTGCGCAAGGCCATATCGAAAGTTGTGCTTCAAACACAAAGGCAAGAGAAAGAGAGACTTGGTTACTTACTTTTTTGTTTACCTTTTGCAGTGGACTCTTCAGGGATGTGCGTGAGGAGGTTTTTGAAGATTCGGGTGGATAGGTATCTGTTGAACTTACCTACCGCATTAGGATAGGAAGCTTTCATTCTTTGGTATGTCTGTTGTGTGGTGCGCAGTATATTAATGTTTTGGGGGTGTGGTATGCGGATGATGGTGCAATTTATAATCGTCTTCTGTAATGTCTGGGTTTGTTGTTATGAACTCCATGAGTCCTGGATCTTTCATGTTTTTTGCTGTCAAAAGTTTTGTGGGTGTTTTTGTATTATTGTCTTTTGTGCTAGTGGTGGCATTGGTGGTGGTGGTGGTGTTTTGTTCAGTGTTATCGGGAGCTGTGTCTCTCCCGGCTTTTTGTGGAGGGGATCCCATGCTTTTTGTAATTCTTTTTCTTCCTCCATTTGCCCTTACAAAACCCTCCGTTTTGCTGTCACTTTTCTCAGCCAAGGAGATGTCAGCTGAATCGGGGTTATCGGAAGGTGGTGGAGGTATGTTTAGGGACTCCAGTTGTGTGTCTGTTGTTGCTGCAGATTTATTTGGTGTTGTTTGGGGATTGTTGGGTTCATTTTTGGTTGGGGGTGTGTGGTTGTGAGAATTTTCTTTATTCTCCTTTGCTGTTTGTTTGTTCTTCGTTGTTGCAGTCAAAGTGTCCGTTGTCTTTTTTGGTGGTGCTGTTGATGGTGGCAGCGGTTGTGGTGATGCTGTTTTTTCCGAATGGTTTGTTGTTGGTGTATTTTGATGTCCTAAGTCTGTCTTTGGTTTTGGTAGAAGTCCAGGCTTGGTGGTTTTTGGCGATTGTTGTTGTTGTTGCTCTCACTGTTCATGCTGTTGTTGTTGTGGTTGTTGTTGCTGTTCTTGTTCCTGTGGTGGTTGATGTTTGGCCGTGCTTAGACAAGAAGCCCTAAAACGGTTCTTGCCTCCGCAAGGAAACATCGGGGACGTCGGCCTTCCACGACTACGTGCAAATTGGTGCCGTTAGCCAGCTCAATGCTGTCCGTAATGGCTTCGATTATTGAGGGTTCGATTTGCGCCAAAAGCTCAATGCTTTTCCCTAGCCAATTGTCTTCTTCCAAAACGTTGATATTTATAATGTTCATTTTTTGTTTATGTCCATGCAAAATTGCAGAGACCACCCACGACGGTTGTATTTCAGGGGGAATGTCTTTTACTTTTATTTTGGTTACCCGCTTTCCGAGGTAAGACGGGACCATTATTATTTTGTCTGTTTGTAGTGTTTGTGTGGAGAAAGATTTTGCGTGTTCTTCAGTCTTGAAACGAAGTTCCACAGTGCCAAAAGATTTACCCCTGTTGATATATGATTTAAGGGACCAGAGTGGCCTCAAACAGCGTTCAATTTCTTGCTGATTGAAATGCTCAATCCTTTTAGTTGTTTTATTGTGTACTTTATAAAGGATTGTTTTTTTGTTTACGTCGTCTGATATTTCTTTGGGCGTATGCAAAACGATTTTGTGGCCGACTTTTGACAAGAGAGTTTTCTCCAAATTCCAGTTCTGATCGTGTTAATGTAATGTTTGGAGCTTTTTTAAAACGGGGGCCACATTTTTCATTAACGAAACACTTTGAAACTTGGAACACTGGTAGAATGTGTCATATAAAACATCTTTTTCTCTTAGTCTTCTTTAAAAAGGAAGAAATCCATAAGTTATTCCATGTTAAAGTTGTCGTATTTCTGTAATTTCAACCAATCACTGACGTCCATTCAGCCGATACACATTAAGTGCCGACTACATAAACAAACGATTCTGAAACAATTAACCCTAACCCTAACCCTAACCCTAGGGTTAGGGTTAGGGTTAAAGCATATTTAAAATGAAAAAAGCAAATAAAACGAAGGTATGGAGATTAAATACGCTTTACATCGCTTAATCAGCCAAAGGAGTAAATATAAACAACTGAATACTTGTCAGTGATTGGTTGAAATTACCGAAATAAGACAATTTTTTACATGAAATAAATTCGAATACAAAAATATTTTTCTGTTCTATAACACAAAATAGATAAGTATACGAAGTTTGAAAGTCTTTCCGTACCAAAAACACTACGTAAAACATTCATGAAAAATGTGGCCCCCATTTTAAAATAGATTCTAATGTTTTTCTTTGCCGTTTTCAGTAAACTGGCAAAATTGCTCATTGTGGTGTCGGTGTTGACGGCCGGTGACTTGTTGTTGCTGTTGTTGTTGTTGTTGCTGTTGCTGGTATTGGTGGTGGTGGTGGTAGCAGTGGTAGTCTCTGTGGTGTTGGTGGTGGTGACAGGGCTGTTAACAGTCGTAGTATCCATGACAGCGTTTACTTTAAGGTCTGTAACATTTGTTGATTCATTTGTTCTTTCGGTTGTTGATTTAGTGTGTGCGCGTGCATGACCTACTTTTTGTTTTCTCCCAGCGTTTCAAGCCTAGGATAATGTTGTTTCAAAAAAGAATCTGATCAGCGTTCTACTACAACATATCTCGACATTTTTCACACAGCTTATATACAAAATTGATAAGAATATGTGGGTAATAAAAGGTTAAATAAACGTTTACCTCTGCAGCCGATGTGACAGCACGTCCGTCAGTAGAGATACATTTCTTTTATTAACCACACAGGGCTCAACGCAGAGGGGACAAAATACAAGTGTAGAGATTTTCTTTTCGACTCGTCCCAACACGTGACAGAAGTCGTTCGACATAAGCCCACAGTTCCGAAATGGTTGGACACTGCAAGAGTGCGTGCAGAACGGTTTCGTCGCTCTGACTGCATCTCGGGCAGGTCGGCCCCGCATTTCGCGAGCCGTGTCTATAGAGCTTATCCCGAACGGGTAGCGCTTCTCGGTAGCACTGCCAGGCCAGGGATCTCTGGAAGTTGTCCATAGGTCCCGGCCCGAAAGTCGTCCTGAACAGGTGGGTCAGGTATTCCTCGTCGACGCTCAGGTTCGCCCCGAGATCGTCGTCGTACATGCCCTCCACTAATCCCCTATAGAATGACTTCATTGTGATTCAGCCGCTCAAGTTCGACCCGGGACGGCAAAGTTGTTGCAGAGCAACGCGACACTCACGGTGCCATTCGCCATTCCTCGGCCTCTTTTTGATCCACGACTGCAGATCGGTCATGGAGACGAGCTGCGGGAAAGCGCGTTGCACAAACGGCGACCACACCTGCTCACCGTCGTCTACGTAGAGCCGGAGATGTCGCAGTCTCAGCGCATGTCTGCGCATCATCAACCACGGCATGCCCTGCCCTCCATTCAGCGGGTGTTGGCAACAAACGGATCGCCTCACCATCGGAACGCTTCCTTTCCACAAAAACCGGAAGAGGATGCGCTCCATTTTGGTGATGGCGCGATCGGGACAAGGCACGACGGTCAGGCGGTATTCGATGACGGACGCGATATACGTGTTCGCTACCTCCGCCCGACCTTTTAGGGACAGCTTCCTCTCGGACCATTGCCGGCAGAGAGTGGCCACCCTACTCGTTATCTCGTCCCAGTTCTTCTCCGTTTGCAGGTCCGGACCGAACCAGACTCCGAGCAACTTGACCGGACCGCCCGTGCAGCGTCCCACTACTGAGGCGCTGCCGGACGGTATGGGCTTGCTCCTCCAGGTGCCGAGCAGCAAACCCACCGACTTATCCCGGTTGATTTTCGCTCCCGTCACCGCTTCGTAGTCTTTCAGCGTCTCGCCGACAAGCTCGATGTGCTCGTGGCTAGACGCTATGACGGTGACGTCGTCCGCGTATGCCGACACGTTCGTCCCGCACCCCAGTTCTCGTGGGATGCCCCTCAGCGTCGCCAGCTTCCGCAGTAGTGGCTCGAGAGTCAATACGTATAGGAGCGGCGACAGAGGGCATCCCTGACGGGCCGAACGTGCAATGTCGAAGGGTTCCGATAGACGTCCATTGACGCGAACAACCGAACGCATGCCTGTATACAAGGCAGCCATCCAGCCGCGGAAAACGGGACCGAAGGTGGCCGCTTCGAGGACGGCCTCCAAGTATCGATGGTCTACCCTATCGAAAGCTTTCGATTGATCCAAATTGATCAAGCCCCCCCCCACCCATGCCAGGTTCCTTAACTACCCTGTCTATGATGTAGCGCATCAGATGGAGGTTGTCATGGATGCTCCGGCCCGGCACGGCGCACGTCTGCTCCGTGCCGACCAGTTTCTCGATGACAAGCGCCAACCGCTTGGCTAACACCTTGGCCAAAATTTTCAAGTCTGCATTGAGCAGAGTGATTGGCCTAAAGTTATCTATGGCGTCCCCCTTGTTTGGATCTTTCTTCAGCAGCGTTACCGCTCCTCGGTTCACAAAACCGGGAATGCTCCCGTTCTGCTGCCAGTTGCAGTACACAGCCAACAAGACGTATCCAAACAAGTCTGGCATACAGTTGTAAAGCTCGTAGGGCAGACCATCCAAACCTGGAGATTTGTCCATCGAGCAACCCGCCATCGTGTCCCTCACCTCCTCCGCCGTGATGACCCCTTCGCAGCACTCCGCCTCTCTTGCTGAGAGTCGTGGTAAGCTGTGCAGGTAGGCACTAATTTTCATCCTGCCTTCTCGCTCGCCACTCCTTCCGAACAGTCGGGCAAAATGCCGCTGAAACGCCTCGCACATCTTGCTCGGCTCGAGCAATTCGCGCCCCTGTTCGTCTACCAGAGACCGGATGGTGGCTCTGTTACCCCGCTGCAGCTCCGCCACCCGGGCCTCTCGCGCGGCTCCAACACCTTCATTCCTCAAAGCACGCATCTTTGCCCTGACAGCACACCCTTCGTGCTTAGCATTGAAGTGTTGGTCGAGGGCCAACCTCGCCGCTAAAACGTCGGATGCGATGCTATTTCGCAATGCCTCTTCTAACTTTATCACTAGCTCCCCCTCTACTCTGTTCCTCTCTACAGCTAGTGCCCTGCTATACCTTATTGCTTCCGCCCTTACTGCTCTCTTGAGGGCAAACCACCATTTGTTGTTGATGATGGCTCCCGTCAAAGCCCTCTTTACTAATGTGCTAATCCGGTATCTGAAAACCTGTCTCGACGGGAAAGACGCGTTTAGTTTCCAGTAACCGGGACCCTGCCTATGTGCCTTATCTAAGTCTAGCGTACACGTCACAAGTTTGTGATCCGTGTTGCTGACTATGTAGACTTGTGGACATCCTAAACTATCTCTATCTCTTGTCCTACACACTATCCTATCTAGATACGATCTCGACGACCCAATGCGGTTGCTCCAAGTCCACGTTGGCACATTTGGGTGGTCGAGTCGGTACCTGTCAGACAACTGGAAGCGTCTGAGCAGGTCTCTGAGGCCTTTGCATCCCCTTCTAGTTTTGTCAATCCCCACGTAGTTTAGATGCGTGTCCAAGGTAGCATTCCAATTCCCCACTAAAAGTAAGGGACGAGACGTTCCCAGGAATACTTCTAGACGTCGAAAGAAGTCCGACCGACCAGTTAAAGGAGGCACATAAACTGCCAGCAGCCGAAATGCGCCTCCATCGCTTCCGTCCACATTTAGGACAACTAGTCTACCCTCCGGGTCCGTAAATATCGTCTTTACTTGGAGATCCAGATTCTTGCGAAACAGATGCGCCGTGCCACTGCCGCCATCCTCGGCAGACAGGGAGAAAAATTAACGTTAAACTGTCCGCCAAACATGGACTTTAGGGCCCGCGGTTCATGGAGTCTGGTCTCACTAATGGCTATGATATCCAAATTGTGTGACTTGATGTCATTTAAGAGGTACCCTTGTTTCCAAGGGGACCCCAAGCCACGCACATTCGCACAACCAATCTTCACCATGATTCGATTTATACATGTTCTTTAAAGCACAATAGGAAAGGAAAAGTGAGCTACTTACTGTTTGCAAGTTTTGTCTCCTCCTTGGGTTTTTCACCTTGGGTTTTTCACATACAGCTTGTGGTCCTCCGCCAGTCTAATGTTTGGAGGAATCTTCTGTGAAGCCTCCTCTGTGATGTGGAGAAGGATTTCCATATTTTTCCCTCCCCAGTTCTTTTCCTCTACGACCGTAATTATACAAGTTTTTGCATAAATATTTTTTGCATTCCCTACCGCATTAGGGTAGAGGGATTTTATTTTGTGGTGCAATGCTAGTGTAATATGGTATATCTGTATGTGTTTTGGCGGTGTTGTAAGTGGGTGGTTGTTTGTTTTGATGTCGTTGTTTGTGATGTTTGTTTTAGAGTTGATGTAATTCATCAACTCTGTGTTTGTACTGTCTATTGCTGTTAGCATTGTTTTTTGCATATTACTATTGGTGTTAGGAGTATTTTCGGGAGATGTGAATCTCCCTGCTTTGTTTGTGTTTGAATTTTGTGTTGTTTTCTTCTTACTGCGCTTCCGCTTTCCTTTCGTAGCTATTTGCCACTCCTCCCCACTCTCTTCATCTGATGAGAGTTCTGAGAAGTCAGAAAGAGGTAACGGCAAATTTTGTGCGTCTGTGTGTGTTTCTGTGAGTGTTTGTGCTGCTCCTTTTGTTGGTGTTGGCTGCTTATTATTTGTGTGTGGTGTATGTGATATGGGGGAGGGAGAGGCAGCCTTGGAATTTTCTTTTTTTCTCTTCTGTTTTTGCAGTTTCTGTTGTCTTTTCTGTTGTGGTTATTGCTGATATTTATCTTGTTGTTTTTTGTGTTGCTGGTGGTCTTCGTAGTAAAGTTTTTCTGTTGGGGGTATTTAGTAGTTGCTTCTGTTGTTGTTGTTGTTTTTGTTTAGCGGCCAGAGGGCAGTCCTTTTTCAGATGTGCCTCACTGTTGCATAAGTAGCAGCGAGGTCGCCTGCCCTCTACCACCACATACAGCTTGTGGTCCTCCGCCAGTCTAATGTTTGGAGGAATCTTCTGTGAAGCCTCCTCTGTGATGTGAAGAAGGATTTCCATATTTTTCCCTCCCCAGTTCTTTTCCTCTACGACCGTAATCTCCAAAATATTTGCCTCCTCCATTTCGAGGCATACGGCCGATATTACCCATTGGGTGTCCACTTTTGATGGCACGTTCTTTATAATTACTTTGGTCACTCTCTGTCCAAGATAACTCGGTATCATCACCAAGTTATCTGTGCGGAGAGTGTTGAAAATTCGCAAAATTTTCATTTAGGAAGCGCACCTGTACCGTGCCAAATTTTCGTCCCCACGTGACATGCTCTTGATGAGCCCATACGAGCCTAAGGCACATCGCGATCTTTTCTGTGCTAAAATTTTCTGCACGTCTGGTTTTTGTGTTTACCAGTTCATAAATGATGCATTTTTGTTTCTTTGTTCTATAATTTCTTTTGGTATATTTATTTTAACATCATCACCTTCTTTCGTAAGAAGGGATTTTGTGTCTTTAATTTGTTGTTGTCTGAATGTCACTCTTTTCCTTTTTTCCTTTATAGCATCGGCGAAATTTGTTTTTGTTGTGCTGGCGGACATGTCCTTTGGAATATTTTTGTTTCTGTTGGTGTTGGTACTGCTGGGTTCAAAGGTGGTGGTAGTGGCAGCAGAGTTTGTTGAACAGGTGATGGTGTCGGTGCTGACGGCTGATAAATTTGCGTCCTTGCTGTTGTTGTTGTTTTTGTTGTTGTTGTTGTTAGTGGTGGTTGTGGCGGTGTTAACTTTCATGTTGTTGTCACTGGTGTTAGTAGATGGAGAGACTGCTTTAGTAGCAGTCGCCTCCGATCCTGATTTCCTCATAGTTTTCATGGTGGTGGTGGTGGTGAGAGGGCTGTTAGTAGCTGTAATCGTCGTCTTTGTGATGTTTACAACAACTGCGTTCCTGTCACTCCGTGAGCACGCGCTACTCTGTTCTTTTTTCTCTTCTGGCATCTGAAGTCTCGGGAAATGCTCATCAAAAGAACAAGACAAGCGTTCCAAAATTATGTTTCTCGACATTTGAAAAAATCTTGTATTTTGTGAGGGCTGAAACTGCCCCTGGGGGCAAATTCCTGCCTTTGAAAATACATAGAAATGAAGCCTAGGTGCTTCGCAACAAAGATATTAAAATATTCTAACAAAATGTGGGCAATAAAAGGTCAAAAATAGGTTTACCTCTGCAGCCGGTGTGACAGCACGTCCGTCAGATAGATAGATAGATAGATAGATAGATAGATAGATAGATAGATAGATAGATAGATAGATAGATAGATAGATAGATAAATAGATAGATAGATAATTTTAGGTATATAATTATAAATATAATTGTAATTGAGGCGCTGGAATTCCAGAGCCTTTAATTAAAATTATACATATAATTATATGCTTAAAAACTAACTTTACCAATACGGTCATTTTTTTCTCGGCTAGCCACTGTTATAATCATTTTAAGGATTATATCCTTAATTTATAA